>NW_018479916.1:39217-60064 GCF_002113885.1 Mizuhopecten yessoensis | reverse complement strand
CATGTTATAAACATTGTATTATTAGATTCATTGTGATGTTGGCTTTCATTGAAGTTTCAATTGTTATACTACTTGATGTTTTGGAAACTTAAACAAGTATAGTAGTTCTAAATATTATGAAATGACAGAAACATTAGGCCAAACAAATTACTTGTGTTTCTACTATCAGAAAAAAATAGGGTAGGTATGTATTAGCTAGGCATTTTATTGTTAATTTGAAAAATATCTTTACTGCGCTAATATAGAGCAGGAGTTCTGACTTTAACAGTGCATATAAAAACTTAAGGGTATTGTAGAACACAAATCTGAGATAAGTCTGGTTAACCACACTGGTGTCGAACACACCAATAAGTATAGTGTGTATAATATATCATAGTTTATACACATCATATTACTATTAGTGTGTCCAGTATCTGTGGGGTTAGCATAAACTCAATATTTGTTTTAAACTTTTAATTGGCCTTATATAATGATCATTTATAGGTCAGACAGGGTTTGGTTTCCAATTCGGAAACTAGACCTGTTAAAACAGTTATCATTTGTAATTTAGAGATTAAATATTTCTAAGCAGAAAAAAATGAACTATAAATATTTTTCAACCTTTTCTGAGTTGTACAATTTTAGAGTATCTTCTGTCTGAAATCTGAACATAACTTGTTTTATGATAAATGTGTAAAACAATTCCTCATACTGGGGTAAAGTTTTTCTATATATAGTCCCAAAAACTACAGATAAAATCCTTGAGCACGTACAAGATACAAAAATATATATTTTACGTCCATTTTGCAAAACATACAACATAAGCTACAAAGACAAAACATGAGTATAATAACAGAGACCAAAATATTACAACATGGAAAAATAAAATAAAAACATGTATGTACATGTAGTATACTGTAAGCTCAGAAAAAGAGTTTATCACTTGGAAAGCACTTAATAGGCACATTGAACACGGTAAGCACATCAGCACATGGTAATTTAAGCACATTTAGAACATTTGCATACAGCACATAAAAAACAAAACCATAACATGGAAAGCTTATTAGCACATAGTAGGCACATTTGCACATTGTAAGCAAAATAAAGGAGTGCAATGGACATCTCCATGTTTCCTGGTTAATTTCTTCTTTATGGAAACAACCAGGGGAGAGTGATGTTCTGCTTCATCTTTTGTATTAATGAAAACCGTGAATATATAAGTGCGTGTGTTTAAACTAATTTTATTTTGTTTTTACTGGTACCTTTTTTACGTACACATGTTTTACCACCTAAGGAATTAGATGTCTTAAGCCCCCATATGATGTGCTGTTATAAGTTGAATTTAATGTACATTTTGTTTATATTTAGTTCTGCTACCAAAGAGATTGACTTATTGAAATGTTTTTGAAACATTTTAATGAACTCCTCAGCTTTAATGCCTTATTTCTCACTATACAAGCTCATATTGCTATGCCTCCTATTTGTTTGAATATCATCTCTAAACATTATTGCTGGTGCAGAAATTATATGGTAACTATGTTCTATTTTAGGGGGGGAAAGCAATCAATATTACAACAGACAGGGATGGTTATTGATGGGAGAAAGGAGGATGAGAAATAGGAACTGTACCAACTCTCTCATACCTTTGAGGACTTCATGAACTTTTTCAAAAGGCTGCAAGAACTATACCAACAGTGACATGACATTTTGAAATCTGTCAGTTACTTTATAGAGGAGGAACCTCTGACTAAATCATTTTCTCTCAGACACATGAAAGCCGAGTCCACAGATCCTTCCATCAGCGAATAGTTCAAATGTAGTTCAAATGCTTTCCTCGCAAACTTTTCCTTAATGGAGAAGTCAGTGATCTTTACTTGGAACAGATTGAATCTGTGAATATTGATGCTGAAAGCCTGATGAATGTGATTGAACAGCCCCTACTTGATGCTGAAACCCTGATGAATGTGATTGAACACCCACTACTGACTAAGGGCACAAATGTTGGAAACAACGTTTGTTTTGATCAATATAACACTATGGGTGGTGGGAGCAAATTGGAAAAAAAATTAAAAGTATGTTTTTAAAGATAGAAATACTGGTCATGGCTTCCTTTTAGTTTTTGTCCAATGAATTAAAAGTCAACGCAAATGTTAAGTAGTAAAAGAAATGTAAGATCCCTGGTATACATTGTACTTTTAACAATGCTTATGATCAATATCAATAAAATAAAATAAAAGTTATAATATGTAACTTGATATTTGTTAACTTCGCTCGATTTTACTGTGTCCAACATTTGATATTAAATCTTGTGTGATATATGAGAGGGATAGCACACAAGATTGTATCAATGTCAATGAAAGCAATTATTTCTTAAGTTTTCAACCATATTTCTTGAAACTTCATTTCTAAATTTCATACATCAATTGTTCAAGACAGTTTTAAGGTCAATTTCATTCAGTCAAGGTGAAGGCTACAGCTTCACAACCTGTTCATGTACATGTGACAGAGAAATTGTCAGTGCATTCCTAACTAAGTATTCAAACCAAATTTTATAAACCTTGATCCATCATTCTCAACATTAAATCATGCACTACCTGTTTGCATATACACAAGCAACCTCAACTTTCAATAAGTCCTGTTGTCAACATTTGTTGCACAATGCTATCAGTTCTGAAACCAACAATCATGACAACTGTAATAACATAGTATGTGTTCTAGCTGGTACATTTGCAGTACTCTTTTGAAATGTATTTGAAATTAATATGTGCATCTTATTTCAAATGCTAGCCTATGAAGATGATAAAGCTGAACATATGCTATAAAGTTGTTGTTTTCTTTGTGAAGAATTTATGCAATGGAAATAGAGGGAAAATAATGTAACTCTCCTAATCTTGTGTGTGTGTGTGAGTATGTATGTTTATATTTTGTTTATCTTATTCAATATTGAAACATACAACAATGTATCATATTGAATTAGAGTGCTTTTTATATTATTTGTTCATGGGAACACAGATTCAAAATAGTTCCATTTTTCATAAGAAGAGACCTTTTCACTGCAGTGAATATGTAAAACACTTTATTTAAAAGTTTTTCAAAATTATTGAGAGACTTGTAAATTTATGGGTAGCAGTAATCCACTTGCTTATCCACAATTTAGTTTCGGCAAGTAAACATCCTTATAAATATTGTTCTGTAACAATATACACTGACTGATGCAAAATTGAAACTTGAACAAAATTCACACGTATTAAAAAGCATGCCAACCCTGGTCGATGTGCACACTTTACAAGATAACTTGCTTGAATATATATTGATCAATATACAAACTTAGACGATAAGTTCAAAGTTGAGTGAAATCCATGCCTAATTAATTAGCATACTGTACTCTGATTGGTCAATGGTTTTATGCCAAGTAACTTTGTCAGATAAGGCAAGGGTTGATATCTTATTCAACAACTTCGGCAAAGTTCAAAGATGTTCACAATCTGTGCATAATCTATTTAATGGTTTAAAATAATCAGGTATTGGTCAAAGGGGTAAATGCCAGTTTCAGTTTTTAATGTTCTATGAAATACATTGTATGGACAAAGGGAAGCATTTCCTAATTCCTATGCAAATTAATTATCCAAAGGTTTAAAATGATATATTCTAAAGGGAACTTGGTACCCCTCTTCTGACAAACCTATAAAGATATACCGTACACACAAGAAGAATAACTTCACAGTGGTACACTTTTACATAAAACTTTGATTCATAACAAATTAACAGTTCTGTACAATATGAGGGAACTTCGTCTTTATTTTATTCTCTATTCCAAAAATAATATATATATATCTTTTGCCTTAGCTTTCAGTACTTTCAGTACTTTGATTCACATAGTCAACTTCCCGTTTTTCATACCACTCATTACTCATTTCTTTCCACAACATACCGATAGTGACAGTATTATACAACAAAATCTTAAATCTTAATTATTCTAATGGTACTATTGCATTAAGAAATTCTGCCACTTCAGCCATTTCCATTTAGATTTCCTTCAATGTTTTATTCAATATTTCAAAACCAAAAAAAAACAACAATTACACATAAAGTAGGTGAATGTTGCTTTTTATCATCATCATATACATTTCTTTCTTTTTAAAACTTGGAGTACAATTTCTGTTTAAATTGCGTCAATTCCTGTACTCTTATTTATTAAAGCCATCAATTATATTCTATATATTCATTCATATCTTTGTTGAAATGTGTAATTACTTCCAAAATTCATTTCAGCTTTAATACTTATTATATACTCTTATTTTAAACTGATTGATTTCCATATGTGTTTTTCTTTATGATGTATATATTTCATATCAAACCTATCATTCAACAAACTCACCTGTGTATAGGACTTGTTGAATGCCTTCATAATGCATTAACAGTGTTTAAATTGTTCACAACCTACCATTTTTTGTGTTAAATGTTATAAACTTGTGGTGTTGACCTGCAAAGTTTGTGTAGACTGACAAACAGTTAACATACATATCATAATAACTATAAGTTATGGTAGTCTGTACCATGATACCACCATTGTTTGCATTTCTACAAATGCAATTGAAAACATCCTAAGGTGAGTATTAAAGGAGGGTGTCACTGGCCAGTCAGTAAAGGACGGTACACTTCCCTCCTTACAAAGTACAGTTAAAATGTACATTAATTGATATGGTTGGTTTTTATATGGACAGACAAATATCATGATGTTTCTGTTTAATGTTATATGCATTGCTATAAAGTCGGCATCAGTTTCGCGCTATCAGAAGGAGACAAACACGAACATATCGCAGCCTCCCAATATACACACACATACACTACACGCATGCATCTTGCACCCAGGGGAGGCCGTCCTTAAATGACCTTAGCTGTTAATAGGACGTTAAACAAAATCAAACAAACAAACAAGCATTGCAATTAACACATCATTATCACTGTGCTGCATATATTAGGTATTCAATAGTTCTTTTATTAATGAAAATTTTCTGTATTTTTCTTCTGCTAACAACTTATTAATTTCTTTTTGAACCTATACCCTTTTTGGAAATACATATTGTCATTGTTTGTTTTTCGGAGTTGACTCATAAATACAAGTTTATTGGCAAGATGTTTTTTTATCCAATAAATATAAAATGTGATTCATTAGTTAATTTTTGTACTTAAACATATATTTGTATACAGTTATAATAACATGTGATTTTGTGTAGAACATACTTTTAGATTAATTAACATGAATAATATACCTTTTACATACATCGATTCATGGCACCAAGCTATTTCATCGTTGTACCTAATACCTGTTTCAAAATAACCCACTTTCTTTCAAAAACAAATGCATTATAAGAATATAATTTTAATAAAATGTTCATAAAAAACACAATATACTTGTTCCTACTTTGTTCCTAGTTTGTTTAGGTGCATCATAGATGACAAATGAAAAACTATACAATTTTGCTTCTTTGATATTGCATTTAACAAATGCAAATAAACAGATATTACTTCAAATAAATTTTATATGCATGGTGTCACCAACAGATCTCTAAATGACACTAAACTTCATGCTTGTACTACATGTATACAGTATTGATATTTCTACTGAGTGCCTTACATAATAAACAGAAGAACAATCTCTTTTTTAAACATTATCAAAAAAATACTGTAACATAAAAGGCAGATCAAAATAATATGACCAAAAGTTTAATAAGAAATTGACACATAAAAAACCCCATATGGAGCCCCATATTATAACATCATATGTATACTTATATTCGGAATAATATTGGACATATTTCTTTTCTAAACGTCCGAGGAGTTCCCGATGATATTTTCCCGCTAAAACTCGTCGACCTAGCTTACAAATATGGCGACTCCAGCGAAGATGCTGAAAACACAAATATCTGATCATCAGTTATCAAACATGACTGGTTATATACATAACGTAACACCTGTTAAACAGTCCACGAAAAATAGCACTCGCTATTTCAACTGCGTGCTACAGACGGAAGGAGGAATATACCATGATGTTGTGAGCTTCTCGCCTGAAAACAGAATTCTTTCTCCGTGCAAAAGACAAAACCACGCCAGTTGTAATGAGAAATGTGTCCAGAGCTTTAAGTAAAAGCCGTTTAAAATTAACATGATACACACTTACCACATTTTATTTCTGTAACTTTTACGTCCTTGCTACTGCTATGATGCACAACAACAAAAATGTAAAAATACACACATCTTTTACCAAAAATCGTCAGAATGTGATAAACAGATGCACCAATAAAAAAACTGAAATACAAAATTTAAAAATTAAAAAAAAAAATATCACTCAATTGATAGCCAGTCTGCCATTTGGGGAACATTTCCCAACCAGTTTGACTCTTCAAAATCGTGATTATTACTAAATCCTAACTTTCAGAGATATGTCTACATGTCACAGATATTACTTTTGACTATCCACATAAAGATAGTTAGACTCTTGATAGTCAAGAGTCAAATGAATGCCCTAATTTCTTGCAAACGTTATTATTATCAGTGCTTCCTTTAACTTTATCACCTTAATTTTTAGGTCACCTGAGCTTTAGCTCAAGTGACCTATTGCTATCCGTTTTCGTCCGTCGTCGTCCGTCGTCCGTCGTCCGTTAACATTTTACATTTCAAACTTAAAGTCAAGTTCTGCTGGGCCGATTGAACTGAAAGTTGGTAGGAATGATCGCCTCATGGTCCTGACAAAGTGTTGTTATTTTTCGGGTCAATCAGAAATACAATTTGGCTGCCATGGCCGCTATTTTGCTACTAAATTCTAATAGGCCGATCTCACTTAAAATTGGTCTAGGAATGATCAGCTCATGGTCCTGACAAAGTTAAGTTAACATTATACTATTTTTTACTCAAATTGGTACATATTTCAACAAACAAAAAAATACTGTAGACTCAGGTGACCGTTAAGGCCCATGGGCCTCTTGTTTTTTAAACAAATCAAGACCAGTTCAATATGCTGATTGACCAATGACTATATATCAATACCTATATAGCTGAATCACCCTCTCTAAAATGGCTATATTTTCGAAAATTTTAGCTTTTATGAAAATAAAACAAAATCACAGACAATTTCTCTGTATGTTTACAACAATAAAAAAGCAAATTCAATTACACACGTAACAGTTAAATATATTCTTTTTTCATTAAACGAAAGTTTTGCAGCTATGAAATGTAAATATAAATGTAATAGGATGCATACCAGCAACAGTGATAAAAATAGTGCCATTACTGGAGCTCAAACCCGCTACCCTTGACTCTCCAGCTGAGCTAAAACGAAATTCCCTACAGCCGACGCTTATAAAACAACCTAATTATATAATTAATCCACATCTTTTACATAAGCATCTCAGTGTAAACTTTTCAACACCTACATTACAATGCAACCCTACTTTTTGTGAGTGACTAACACTTTTCTTCATTCTTATAAGATCTTAAAACTTCAAAATATAACTATTTCAGATAGGTGATACAGCTATAATAGATCTTTATATATAATTTTACAGCTATATTGAGCAGATTGTACCTGTTAATATCTTCTTTTTTTAAATGCAAACTACCACCGATCAAATATATTTAACCATTTTTTATGATATTCAGAACATTCTGTTTAAATACACCATTCTTCATCCAATAATGATCCTGGCTCCTACTGATACATTTCACTTGTTGAACACAAATTCCTTATTTCATTACAGATAACTGTGTCTGGCAAAGTAATGGATATGGACCCTACAACTCAGAAAATTACAACAAAATTTGGGAAAACACTGGACTTGTGGGATTCCCACATCAAACAAATAGAATTAGCACAATGCTATAAACTGGAAAATGTTGCAGTTAAAGACTTCAACGGAGATAAACATCTGAGTACCACCGGCAAAACCATAATAACATTAATCAAAGATATAGGTATGGTGACAGACACACAAGTGATTGAACGAAAGGAAATCACAGAAACACCATCAATGGTTTCTGCCACAATGACAAATACATTTGGTGGATGCAACCAGAAAATTGACATGCTTTTGTCAGAATTTGAGTCTTTGACTACGTACAAATGTCCTTCATGCAAACTGAGGATGAAGATCCAGTCCTGCAGAAAAAATCACTCAATTACACTCCAAATGCCAGGAAGTGAGGAAAAATACAGTATTTAACAATACCGTTACCGATTTTTGTGTATCCATTGACAGAGAAGACCTATTAAATGACGCTGATGGCATTGAGGAACTCCTTCTGACCTCTGAAATTACATTGACACTCCCATCAGACACTTCAAAACAGGTCAGCAAAATGGAGCTTTGCAAAGATGACTAGTTCATTATGCATAGACAATGATCCTTCCAAATAGCACATTTCTAAATTTTATTCCTTTTTTAACATGATTTTATTTTATACCACAAATCTTCACACATTCCTCACATACACACTACTTTTCAAGTAAAGGTATTTCCAGAGTATGACATGAGCTGCAGTGCCCATAGGCTTTATGAAACGCAAATCTTGTGTCAATGTCTGTGAACAAGTACTTCTCACCTCTCTACCAGGCTCATTTTATACGCCTATCAAGTTAGACCTGTCGTTATTGTTAAACCCTCAACCATACACACGTTTTATTAAGCATACATATATACTAAATAAACCGTCAAAATCAAACAAGCACATCAAACAGGTCAAATTATTTTTTAACTAAAATGGTACAGTACATATTTTGTACTAACATTATAATGCAAAGTTGTGCAATAATAGCAACTTAACCTTGTATTATGAACAAACGTGCAAAATTTAACACTAAACAGCTAATCCAAAGTTCAACATCACGTGCACATTGTCAATAATTCAGGTTACAATTTGTCATTCTTAATTCATACGTATCTTGTTAGATATAAAACAAAGTTGTGCTATGTTGACAAGTTAACCTTAAGCTTGTAACCAAACGCAGACATCGCATAGTCAAAAACAAAGGTCACCGAGGTAACATTTTTTTTCACCAATAGATACTTATTTACAATGCTATAAAGCAACGAGGTAAAAAAAAATCACCAATAGATACTTATTTACAATGCTATAAAGCAAGTTTGCAGAAAGCTTCAACAATGAAAAGCTTGTGACTGATTATCAAAGTCACAAATAACATTTTCATTCGCATAAAATGGATAAGTTTTCAAACAAATATTTGCAAAGCCTGACTAAAAAGGAAAAGCCCTGACAATTTTACTCTTTAAAACTGACATGTTGGGAAACTTGAAGTATTCAAATATTGATATTTAAGTAGGCCTCACATGCACTATAGGGCCAAACATGTCTATTTTTCATTTTTTATTCAATTCAATTTTTCTAACATAGATCTATGTAAGCCTTATATTCACCTCAGGGCCCTAAAGTTTTGTATTTTTTATCAGGTAACTTTATTCATGTATGAATATTTGAAAAAACCTGATATATGCACAACCCCAAATCATTCAATTCATTATCTCTCCTTTCAAAACAAGCAAAACGGAAAATTGTAATGCTAAAGTACACTTACAGTGTCCCCAGGTTATTACTCCTTTTCTTTTGTAACTTTACCTATTTTAATAGACATTTAAGGGGGGCCTGACATGCAAATGCAGGGTCCTGTGTTTTATTGCTTTTCAATGTATAACCTAGGCCTCTACCTATTTTAGTATAAATGTTTGATAAAGCCTGATATGCAACTGCAAGTTCCCAACAAATTTGCTTTTTTAACATAATATTACCTATATTAATATAAATTCATGTATTCAAGGAAGCCTAACATGCAACTGTAGGGTCCAAAAACTTTTGAGGCTGGCTAATATGCAACTGCAGGTACCCGTGTGGGTGTTTGTTGCTTCTTTGAACATAAATGTAACCAATTTTAGTATAGATATGTGAGGAGGCCTGATATGCGGCTGCAGGGCCCCATGTTTTTTTTGTGCTTTTTTTCAAGATAACTTTACCAATTTTAGTATAGATATGTGAGAGGCCTATTATGCGGCTGCAGGGCCCCATGTTTTTTTAAGCTTATCTAAAAAATAACTTTACCAATTTTAGTATAGATATCTGAGAGGCCTGATATGCAGCTGCAGGGCCCTATGTTTTTTTGTGCTTTTTTAAACATAACTTTACCAATTTCAGTATAGATATGTAAGAGGCCTGATATGCGGCTGCAGGGCCCCATGTTTCTGTTTTGCTTTTTTGAAGGTAACTTTACCAATTTTAGTATAGATATGTGAGAGGCCTGATATGCGACTGCAGGGCCCCATGTTGTATCGCTTTTTTAAAGATAACTTTACCTTTTTAAGTACAGATATTTAAGAGGCCTCATATGCAACTGCAGGGCGCAATGTTTCACTTTTTTGAAGCTATTTTTACAATTACCTATTAAAGTTACATGTTTGAGGAAGACTGACCTGATATATATGCAACTGCAGGGCCAAATGTTGTTTTGCTTTTTTAAAATAAACTATACCTATTTTATTAGTTAGAATATTTGAAAAGCCTAACATGAAACTGCAGTATCTCGAATGTTTTTTTGCTATTTTCAAGTCGTGTCAACTTTTCTAATTATTTGAGGCAGAATAACACATCTGCAATGCTCCTAGATTTTTTTAACTTTTTTCAAGTTACTTTACTAATTCTAGTATAGATAATTCAGAAGCCCTCACATGCGCCGTACAACTGCAGTGTCCTAATTTGTTGTTTTTTGCATTTTTTTTTGTTATTTTGCTATTTCCATTTTTTTTCAACTTTCATAGTTTAGATATTTGAATTTGAGGAAACCTAACATGCACTGCAGTGCCCTGGATTTTAACATCATTTAATTAAAACTCTGTAACTTTTTATTTCTTTCAACATTAGTAATTTGCGATGCATATCCAAAACTGCAGGTCATGTAAACTTAAAACGGTTAATATTTTTAAAGCACATCTTTTCAATAACTTCAATGTGAAACCCCCCATACCTTTGTATGCAACTTCTGAATTGATTTGAAATTGCTGCATTATGATTTCAATTAATTTCTACTCAATCTTTACTTCAATATTATATTTAATATCATATATGTAGAGAGTCTACTTCACAAACATTAACAATTTCCTGAAAAACCCCGACACACCCTAAGTAATACCATGTTTCCAAATACTTATAGCACACAGATGTTCACATTCTACAATATAACTGAAATAAATATATTATCACACCCCTACATTTATTAGTATAAGGGATACAATAACATATATCACATATAATATTCCAATACCCAAGCACCTGTGATCTAGTCAATACTTTTGAATCATTTTAATTTCTCTTCCATATATATATATATATATAATAAATCAGAAAAAATCATCCTTACAGACAAAAAAATATTATAAAAAGAAAAATTCTTAACAAGTCTTGAGTACTTCCATCTCTTCTAGGAGATTCTTCAGACTAAAGAATCTCCTAGAAAAGATGAAAGTACTAAAAACTCATTAAGAATTTTTCTTTTTATAATATAGATGTATGTACATGCTAATTATATGGTTTATCTTCTATAATCTCTAGGTTTCAGAAAATGTGCGTTATTAATTACCTTTCTTTCAGAAACATCACCCAATAAATATTTTCAGTTCCATCATTTTTATTTCTGTTGTTTTTATCAACTATGGTAAACAGCATAAAGTTATGAAGTGCCATTTCCATTAAATGATCTTTTCATAGCTTTGCTGAAGGCCTGATTGCTCTCTTAAACAACACTTCATTATTTGTCGTCTACCATGTTAATTCAAATCATGTGCTTTATATACCTTTCTTTCAGAAACAAAACCCAATAAATATTTTCAGTTCCATCATTTTTATTTCTGTTGTTTTTATCAACATGAAGTTATGAACTGCCATTTCCATTAAAATGATCTTTTCATGGCTTTGCTGAAAGCCTGATTGCTCTCTTAAACAACACTTCATTATTTGTCATTTATCATGTTAATTTTCACATTATTGACAAAATATGTAACATCATTATCACAAAAAGCTTTGCTCAACTAACATTTTTTTTCCATTTTTTTACTATTTAGTTGTATGTAATTTATGTTCAGTATAAACAGCTGTAAAGATTCCAAAAAGCATATTACAATACACTAAAACTCTTCATTGTTAAAAACATATATTGTATACTCGATAGGACACTTGCTTTCTTATTAACCAGTGACCTTGCTCAAACAAACCAAAAACAAATCCAAAAGCTTCTTCTACTATAATAGGGAAAACTAAGGTACCCCAAATAACATCATGCCCACAAACTACTGTTCTAGAGGTCAACGCTCTTCCGCTAACCTAAAGGCACGTCCTGTCAGCAGAATATTTGTACATGGTACATATGCTACTCGAACTATTTGCATTACATGTAGTTCAAGTTACCTTTGTTACAAAATTATTTCTTTCTTTTAAGAACATCGATAACATCAGTTTTATTTAACTCAGGTGACCGTTAAGGCCCATGGGCCTCCTGTTATTTTTTATTATCTACAAATACAATGGAAATTTCCTTTCCCAGCACAATTGTTGCTTGTTCGTCCTTGGAATTCTGTGTACGTTTATCCTTCACTATTTGCCCCACAATGGAATTGAGAAGTATATAGATCATGTTGTTCGTCGTGGCCACGCAGTCCAAATAATTTGCAGTTGTAATAGAATAACGTGTTGATTAAAGCTTGCGAACTAGCTTGTCCCAGAATGTCCGACTCCCACAATGTGCTTTCTTGTTCCGGGGTGATGGGGTCAGCTTGTTTCAGCGATACACCGATGCCCGCACTTGCCAATTGTTTAATTCTAGCATCCAGCGTTTTCTGAAAGTTCGTGAAACGACCATCCTTAGCATCCAGAAAGGTTTTATCACGAAAGCACGTGGTCCAATTCGTTAGTTGTACATGTGAGGAATCGGGGAGCTGTTTGATGTCCGTGTTCTTGATATTACGTAGGGTCCGCCACTCTTCGAACACTCAGAAACCCCTCGAAGTATTCCTAATGGTGTTCTTGCTCTGTTGTGCTCGTTGCAGATTTTTTATATCTGTTGCCGTGACTGGGGCACCGAACCGTTCGTCCATCTAGTCATTTAAAAACCCATCCAACCACTGCTTTGAATCAAATAGTCCAGTGTCGATCTTAAACTCCATTGTGTCGATGTCTTTTAGTTCCAATTCAACTTGTCGACGGCCTGTGCTAAAGTTATATCATCCAGATCTCTGAAAACATTGGTGTCAATGTTTATGAGGTCATTCCATGCCTGATCGGCCATCATTGACACATGAGACAGAAATGAATACTGCGGCAGGAAATGGGATGGGTCAGAAAGGACAGATCTACGAATAGGAAAGGTCAAGTTGGTAACAATCCTGTGGATAACCAGAAAACATGAAAGAATGGAAAAAAAGTTTAAAACTGCATTTCATGGGGGATTCAAAACCTGATGAAGAAAACACTTATCTCGATCAAAAGTAAAGGACAGAGGGAAATCAAAGTTTATGTGTGTATGTCTTTAACATAGTGGAAATGATGTTCAGTTGTCATATGAAGGAGAGATCAGACTGTTAACATTGCTTGTAGTCGAAGGTGATGGACCTGCTCTATTTGGTAGAAATTGGTTTGGACAGATACAGCTTTATTGGAAAGGTATCACCATTGTTTCTATTTATACTCAAGGACAATGCACAACCTAGGTTCTTTTAAGGCCAGAACTGTACCATACGTCCTCAATGATCAAATTGCTAGAAAACTTGAACGCTTCGAGGCAGCAGGCATAGTGGAAAAGCCATTTGGAAGTTATGACCATGGGATTAAGTCTGCAAGGGTGGGGGAGACCCCGGGGTCAATTATAATATCATGACTGCATTCTTCTCTTTATGACCAGCATGTACATATACCTTCAACAGACTTTTGTGTTATCATTGTTTCAACTTTGTTGCTTATATCACATCATTATCCTTACGTAATCTTGTATTTTGCCTCAAAACTCTTCCTATCGTAGGAGATTTTACTCTGCCGTAAGCCGTATTTGGCGCAAAACTTTTCCGACATAATCCAAGCAGCGAGTATTACTCTGACGTAAGCGAAATAGCGAGTATCATCATTACCCCCGTGTACTCGGCAAGTTTCTTCTAACTATTACCTTCACTTGTGTCTACTTGAATTTCATCCAGGGTCTTACTTTTCATATCCGATACATATCCCTTTTCCTTCAGAAGAAGTAGTTTTGAAACCTTGGCGACCTGCAACGTTTCCTCAGGAAGCCTGTAACATTATCTGTGGACTAAAACGTCATAGCAAATGAAATATGCCAGTACATCTAGTTCATGGTCTTTCAGATTCATTATCTGTGATAATGTTGCTATTTGTTTCCCGAGTTTTGTCGACCTAAGTAGTGTCGGACATTTTGCACCAAAACTTTTACTTAAGTTAAGTAAACAATTGCTTCCTCTGATATGGCCTTTCGAGCCATACCATAATAAAGCCACAGTCCATTTCCTTCAAACAAAGCCATAGGACTATTCCTCCACAACACAGGACACTTCAAAACAGAGCCACAGTCCTGCAAAACAGAGCCACATGACTCTTCTACCACACCACAAGGCTCAATTACAGAGTCACGGGACCCTTCCTCCATAATAGAGCCAAATGACTCTTCGTCCATAGCAGATCCACAGGACTCTTTCTCCAAAACAGAGCCACAGGACAATTCCGGTATAACAGAGCCACATGACTCTTCGTCCATAACAGATCCACAGGACTCTTTCCAAAAAAGAGGTCACTAGCATTCTGAAAGACGGAAAAAACAAAAACCCAAGTCTGTTGTGTGTGTTCATAAATCAGAAAAGATATTGTTTATGGAAGGTTAATATGGAGAATCTGATTGGAAAATTACTTATGTACCAACTGCAGTTATTGGACCATTTTCTTTGCAACATTACGATGAAGAATCAGATTCTCAACGATCAGATTATGAAGAATCAGATTATGAGCAATCTTCAGAAAACGAAGATCAGGACTACCTTCCAAGTAGTTTTGAAGAGTCTGAAAGCGACTTTCAAGTGGAGACGGAAAGTTTAGTGAACCAACAAAAAAGGTCAAGGTCATTTCCTGAAAGTGAAAATGAAGAAGAAGCGAAAGGAAGGAAAATGGTTATTACAATAAAGAACAAGAGGCCCAAGGGCCTTAGCGGTCACCTGAGTTATATCATAGGTACTGGTAGCTTTATTTTATTGTTTAGATGTGATGTGGAAATCAGCATGTAAACTAAGTGAAATACAATACTTGTCATGTCATCAATGGATAAGAATTTGAAAATATTGGTAAATGTTCCCTTTGGGGCCCCGCCCTAGCCCCTGGGGATGGGGCAGGAATCCTAATTTTACAAAGTAAAACTCTCATTTACCCAAGATGATTCTGACTAAGTTTGAGCAATTTTCTGCTGAAAATGGATAAAATATATACCGAAAAGTGTTATTTCCCTATATAAACTATATTAAACGTTAACCCCTCCCCAAGGGAGAACGGATAGCTCGGGGTCCTGATATTTTCAATTTAAATAAAGCCCCTGATGATCTTTCTTTCCACGTAAAGAAAATCACTGTAGTACCTCTGAGTCTGGAGAAGAAGATTTTTGAAATATTGATTAATTTTCCCTTTGGGGCCCCGCCCTGGCCCCAGGGGTCGGGGTAGGAATCTCAATTTTACAATTTGAAACCATCTACCTCCAAGGATAATTCTCACCAAGTAAAAATAATTTCCTACAGAAAGTTGTCAAAATATACCCAAAAGTGTTATTTCCCTATATAAACTATAGTAAACTTTACCCCCTCCCCAAGGGAGAACGGATAGCTCGGGGGTCCTGAAATTTACAATTTAAGTAAAGCCCCTGATGATCTTTCTTTCCACGTAGAGAAAATCACTGTAGTACCTCTGAGTCTGGAGAAGAAGATTTTTGAAATATTGATTAATTTTCCCTTTGGGGCCCCGCCCTGGCCCCAGGGGTTGGGGTAGGAATCCCAATTTTACAATTTTGAAGCCTCATCTACCAAGGATGATTCTGACCAAGTTTGAAAAAAATCCATCCACTGGTTCTTGAGAAGAAGTTGAAAATGTAAAAGTTTACGCACGACGCACGACGCACGACGACGGACGAAAAGCGATTGGAATAGGTCACTTGAGCAAAGCTCAGGTGACCTAATGATACCGATTGTGAAATGGTTGACACTAGTGACTCGGAACATTTCTGAGGAAAGGCTAAACGGTCAGATTGTGTGTATAATTCGAAATGTTGCTCCCCTTTTTGTAGACAAATCTGTTCCAGTTTTGCAATGAGCCAGAAGTGAAAAAAAATCTTGGCCCTAAAAGACAAACACCGTAAAACCTTATTGCGCAGTAAAGGAGGTAACATTCACAATGAAAATGTCATAAAACAAAAGAAAGGAGAGATTCTCTAAGCACGACGAAGTGGAAAAGAACAATTTCGTGGGGTCAATGCAAAACAAGGTGCTTTTGATAATTTTCAAAGTTTTGAGGAAAACGCAAAACAAACTTTTAAATGTGTTTCTCTGCAATTGTGTTATTTATATATCTCAATATTCCCAACCAAATTAAAGATTTATATATCATTTGACAAAATGAAAAGGTCAATGGTCAACATTACAAGAGGCCCAAGGGCCTTAGCGGTCACCTGAGTTATATCATAGATACTGGTAGCTTTATTTTATTGTTTAGATGTGATGTGGAAATCAGCATGTAAACTAAGTGAAATACAATACTTGTCATGTCATCAATGGATAAGAATTTGAAAATATTGGTAAATGTTCCCTTTGGGGCCCCGCCCTAGCCCCTGGGGATGGGGCAGGAATCCTAATTTTACAAAGTAAAACTCTCATTTACCCAAGATGATTCTGACTAAGTTTGAGCAATTTTCTGCTGAAAATGGATAAAATATATACCGAAAAGTGTTATTTCCCTATATAAACTATATTAAACGTTAACCCCTCCCCAAGGGAGAACGGATAGCTCGGGGTCCTGATATTTTCAATTTAAATAAAGCCCCTGATGATCTTTCTTTCCACGTAAAGAAAATCACTGTAGTACCTCTGAGTCTGGAGAAGAAGATTTTTGAAATATTGATTAATTTTCCCTTTGGGGCCCCGCCCTGGCCCCAGGGGTCGGGGTAGGAATCTCAATTTTACAATTTGAAACCATCTACCTCCAAGGATAATTCTCACCAAGTAAAAATAATTTCCTACAGAAAGTTGTCAAAATATACCCAAAAGTGTTATTTCCCTATATAAACTATAGTAAACTTTACCCCCTCCCCAAGGGAGAACGGATAGCTCGGGGGTCCTGAAATTTACAATTTAAGTAAAGCCCCTGATGATCTTTCTTTCCACGTAGAGAAAATCACTGTAGTACCTCTGAGTCTGGAGAAGAAGATTTTTGAAATATTGATTAATTTTCCCTTTGGGGCCCCGCCCTGGCCCCAGGGGTCGGGGTAGGAATCTCAATTTTACAATTTGAAACCATCTACCTCCAAGGATAATTCTCACCAAGTAAAAATAATTTCCTACAGAAAGTTGTCAAAATATACCCAAAAGTGTTATTTCCCTATATAAACTATAGTAAACTTTACCCCCTCCCCAAGGGAGAACGGATAGCTCGGGGGTCCTGAAATTTACAATTTAAGTAAAGCCCCTGATGATCTTTCTTTCCACGTAGAGAAAATCACTGTAGTACCTCTGAGTCTGGAGAAGAAGATTTTTGAAATATTGATTAATTTTCCCTTTGGGGCCCCGCCCTGGCCCCAGGGGTTGGGGTAGGAATCCCAATTTTACAATTTTGAAGCCTCATCTACCAAGGATGATTCTGACCAAGTTTGAAAAAAATCCATCCACTGGTTTTTGAGAAGAAGTTGAAAATGTAAAAGTTTACGCACGACGCACGACGGACGACGGACGAAAAGCGATTGGAATAGGTCACTTGAGCAAAGCTCAGGTGACCTAAAAATGCATAAAAATTCAGAGTACACATATGATATACATATTAATGATTATACGGTTTTTGTGTACAATACAATGCTCACGGATGCTGTTTAGTGGCTTGTTATGTGTGAGTGAACCATTGCTTTGTTTATTATTTTGTAAATAGTCTTTCAATTATCAGGTAATATAGAACGGTTATATATAGCTACACTATTTCTACATGTCAGTGGTCTCCTCCTCATCCTCCTCGTCACTAGCAACTCTTTTTTTGTTTTGTCAGTAACTAATAAAGCGTTGTAGTAGGCATGACAATCCTCAGGTATTATTCAAGACCGACAAAATGACAGTTGGTCATTTTTTTTGGCCACTGACACTGGCCTTTTTTCAGTGCAGCATGCCTTCAGCTGGTAGTGTCCGTGTGATGACCGCCGCCTGGTAACCCGAATTTCAAGAAACTGAGCCGGATCATACGTGTAATTGACAAATAAAGTGTCTGGTGTTTCCTTCCTCACTTGTAACCACTTAATGTCCATCCAGTTGACGCGTTTGCCTTGAACATCGACGTTCATATTCCCATACATTTCGTTTTTTGGAGCTTTTAGGTCATATCCATTTTCAGCAGAAAATTACTCAAACTTAATCAGAATCATCTTGGGTGAATGAGAGTATTACTTTATAAAATTGGGATTCCTGCCCCATCCCCAGGGGCTAGGGCGGGGCCCCAAAGGGAACATTTACCAATATTTTCAAATTCTTATCCATTGATGACATGACAAGTATTGTATTTCACTTAGTTAACATGCTGATTTCCACATCACATCTAAACAATAAAGTAAAGCTACCAGTACCTATGATATAACTCAGGTGACCGCTAAGGCCCTTGGGCCTCTTGTTTTGTGA
Source organism: Mizuhopecten yessoensis (assembly GCF_002113885.1). Taxonomy (NCBI): domain Eukaryota; kingdom Metazoa; phylum Mollusca; class Bivalvia; order Pectinida; family Pectinidae; genus Mizuhopecten; species Mizuhopecten yessoensis. Next base: position 41,129 of record NW_018479916.1, on the reverse strand, counting down.
TATGATTCAATCATCCGGTGTATTTTGGCTGTTGTTGCACTTCTCGCCAGTGCATGTTGTAAGGCGTTGGCTGTTCTTTTCTTTGGATTTTTATTATTTCCATGAGACCTTGCAGTCTTTTTAGTTTTAATATCTTTTACTGGACGATTTGTGTTGTGCAATGATTTTTGTTTCTTTCTTTTCACATCTGCGTGTTGCCTTGTTTTTCCTCCCCTTCGTTTTTGTTTGGTTTTGGAATCTGAGGAAGGTGGTCGTCCTGGTCCTCACTAGTTGAAATATTATTCTTGAGGAATGATGTATCCTCCTCAGAGTCTGATGAGTTGATATCCTTCATGGATGGTTTCCGGACATTGTGTTACTTTCAAGTGTTCTTCCGTCTATTTGGTCGAATACAGAGTCCGACATATCCGACCACTGGCTTGATAGTGTATCGTCATTGCATTCTGTTTCATTGCTGGCCATCTGTAACAATAATAAATGCAAACGCTGTAATGGATTGTACAGTAAATTGTAGTATGTTTCAGTGAGGTAGCACTATAAAGTCGGCATCAGTTTCGCGCTATCACAAGGAGACAAACACGAACATATCGCAGCCTCCCAAAATACACACACATACACTACACGCATGCATCTTGCACCCAGGGGAGGCCGTCCTTAAATGACCTTAGCTGTTAATAGGACGTTAAACAAAATCAAAAAAACAAACAAACAAACAAATTGTAAATTGAATAAATTATGTATCTATAACAAAGTATACATCTATTTAAACGAATATAAAACAACTACGATTGCATATTTTACTAACCATTTACATTTTTTGATATATATACGTCATTGACAGACTAGCTTATATAATACAATAGATAGAATTATATTTACTATACAAACATTGCTATTAATTAATTAATAATTCTTACCTTTTTTCTTTACCAGCATTCCCTTTTATACAAGCATCAATGTAGTTTCAAGACTGTTGTACGTGTGGCTAGTTGTAAAATTATACAATAATGAACGAATAATTCCACAGAACAATAATGGAATGTGTATACATCAGTATTTTAATCACAAGGTATTTTCACATTTATAAACAAACTGTGTATGTGATGAAAGCCACAAGGTGCCTTATCAATTAATTGGCTAGTAATGTGAAGCCCAAATGCATTACATCCAGCGTGCTACAAGGTACCTTATCTGAAAAAGCACCTTGCTGCTTTGTTTGTTTGTTTATGTTTAACGGCCCATCGACGGCTGTGGTCATTTAGGGCCATGATGATTTATTTATTTATTTTGTTTTTTTAACAAACATGTGAGTAGCGAAGATAAAATCAGATAAAATGGTTCATTTCAAAGCATTCGCATTGTATGTGTAGATAATAAAATATAAAAAAGGGGGTAAAAATAAATAATATATAACGTCAAAAATGATAAGGTGGGTTAAAAGACATCAGAGTCTATAAAATAGACCGATGTCTTTCAAATAGTTAAATAATGCCTTCGAATAAACGGAACTGAAAAGTGTTTTCATATCCGGGCCTGTATCGCTCACCTGAATATTTAAGCAGTCATAGCAAAATATTCTCATTAAATATTATATTGCACTAAAAATATTTCCCTCACAAACTTTGTTGGCTCCATCTGTTGAAATTACCAGCAAAATATTATTATAAGATTCTATGGTTTTTGATTCTTCTTCAGAAGTTGCTTGACATATTTTTCCCTGTGATCTTGTAAGTAGGTCAACGTCATTTTCCTTCTCAAATTGGTTAGCTCTATTCCAAAAAGCTACCAGTCAAATCTTATGAATCCATTCCTTTTAGTTCTCAAGAACAAATCCATTAAAATGTTGTTGACCTCTGTGACCTCTAAAGTAGGTTGAGGTCATTTTCATTTGCAAACTTTGGTGAGCTCTATC
>NW_018479916.1:30604-38832 GCF_002113885.1 Mizuhopecten yessoensis | reverse complement strand
TTCTTCAGAAGAAGTCGTTTGAAGTTTTTGACATATTTGACCCCTGTGACCTTGAAAGTAGGTCAAACTAATTTTCATTCTCAAACTTTGTTGGGCTCTATCCCAGGAAGCCATCAGCCAAATATGAAGATTCTATACCTTTTAGTTCTTTAGAAGTCGTTTTAAGTTTTTGACATATTTGACCCCTGTGACCTTGAAAACAGGTCAAGGTCATTTTCGTTCTCAAACTTTGTAGGGCTCCTACCAACGAAGCTTTCAGCCAAATATCATGACTCTAGGCCTTTCCGTTCTTCAGAAGAAGTTGTTTAAAGGAAAAGTTGACGGACGAGGACGGACGGACGACGGACGCCGCGCCACGCCACAAGCTCACTTGGCACTTCGTGCCAGGTGAGCTAAAAATGTTCCACTGTAAATGTAGTGTCACATGCGTGGCATGAAGGTATATCTTCTCGTTTTAAAAGGTACGAATGAGTAGGATATGTGTGCCCAGTGCGGAGCCGAGCGAGGACAACTTCCTCTCTACGATCTTTCCCACTGGGAATAGATGTTTTAAGTGTCGGTTGTATCTTTAAAAGTTTGTTGGTGGTCTCGAGAGACCAGCGTTGCTGCAACTGCCATTCACTGTACTAATAGTAGGTTTAAAATCTGTGTATGGTTGTTTGATATTTGTTTGTTCGAGATTCAATGCATTTTTTGCTTCCCTGTCAGCAAATTCGTTGCCTTTAATTCCGACATGGCTCGGAATCCATAGTAAAGTTATTTTTGACTTTTTTAATATACGAGATATTCGAAGAGCAAGGTCTTGTAGGAGTGTGTTTTTAGGATCTTGTAACTGTAAACTCTGTAGGACAGATAGAGAGTCTGAACAAATAATTGCCTTTTTAATGCGGTGTTCATCGATATGGTCGAGGGCCAAACCAATGGCGCATGCTTCAGCAAAAAAGATGGAGGCGCCATTTGGTAGTCGGACTGAAGTGCAAGTATAAGCAGTAGAGCAGGCTGCTGCCACTTTCTCACCTTGTTGCAGTGACTCATGTCCATATATCACCTTGTTGCCCTAATGGTTTTCCCCATTTTACAAATAGCCCCTATTGGTAATTAGCATATAACTTAATTATTCACGAATTGCTTCAAAACTTTTACACATGGAAGAAGTTACTTTTCTCAAAAAATAAGCCAAATAAGACCCCTGTGACCTTGAATATATTCAAAATCTTTCACTTCAACAAACATAGTAGTCCTTGATCCAAGCATGCTACTGACTAAAAAGATCAACATCCTGAGCCTTTTGATAATTCATAACAAGTTGTTTAAATATTTTGAACAAATTTGCTCCTTGTGACTTTGAATATAATTCAAGGTCATACATTTAAAACAAACTTGGTAGCCCTTTATCCCAGTATGCTACTGACTAAATATCATCACCCTGGGCATTTTGGTTATTCAGTAGAAGTTGTTTAAAGGGTTTTTTTACGACAATTGACCCCTGTGACCTTGAATATAATTGAAGGTCATTCATTTGAACAAATTTGGTAGCCCTTCACCCAAGCATGCTACTGGCCAAATATCATCTCCTTGGGCAGTATTGACCCCTGTGACCTTGAAAATGGGTGAAGGTCATTTATTTGAACAAACTTGGTAGCCAATCATCCTAGTTTGCTTCTGGCCAAATATCATCACCCTAGGCCTTTTGGTTATTACGAAGAAGTTGTTTAAAGTAAAATATTGACGCCGGACGGATGGACGCCGGACGCTGCACCATGGCATAGGCTCACTTGGCCCTTCGGGCCAGGTGAGCTAAATAATAGAGTCATATATGTATGTCATTTTAACGATCTCTGAACTTTTTTTTTTATGTACCATTTTACAGGAAACAACCACCTCTACCACCACTGAACAGACAACGGAATTGTTCACGGATGTGACGTCCACCACCACTGAACAGACCACCACTAAACAGACCACGGTTACTTCTACCGAAAACACCACAACACCGGAAAATGTCACGGCAGTCGACCTTTCAACAAGAAAAGTGAGTATGAAAAACAAAACATTTTTTTTATTTTTTTTTTAATGTACAATATGAACACCATTCAACAACTGAATTAATATATATATATTAAATTAGCCGAGGAGACTACCAACTAACAGGACGACAAACATTCATCCTCCGACATCTGCAAGTACTGACGTGCCGGCGACCATTCATCCTCCACCGTCGGCTGAATCAAACGGTAAGATATGAAAGTAACAGACTATTTAGGGTCGCACACTAGGGGGATAAGTAAATCACATCGAAATAACAGATGATCACTTGTCTGCCTTCCGACAAAGTACCGTAAGATATTAAAAATAAATACTTATATTACATCAAGAACGATCTCATTCAATAGTATCCTGCAATTTATACACAATTAATAATTAACAGGCCAAACAAAACATTCTTAGTTATCATCCAAATGACAAGGAACAGTAGACTTTTTGACAGTTGTTGATATGAAGCAGGATGAGGTGCTAGATTGTATCAAAAGCGACAATGCACTAAGGATTCTTGGTGGAAGCATGATACAAAAAGTGGGGAAGTAAAGACTAGCTATTGTTTAGACAAAAGCTTCGGGAACTTGGTCGTTTATTAATGGAAATGCGCCAAACAACTCCCGTTAATGGGACATCTTCACACACATTTCAATGACGTACTCAAACCAGAAAACTTTGATAGTATTACTGAGGTTGTCTGGAACATTGCTGGAACGTCACCGTCAGGTGAGGTAGCTTTCACACAAAGAGGTCTGCCAAAGTATGAGAAGCCGTCTTTGGCATTAAAACTTGGGTATTCTTTAAAGAAATTAAATTGGAATCCCTGTGTTCGACTAGAAACCGGGAATGTCAAGAGGCACTGACGTTCCTACAGGTAGAGGTACGAATCCTACAGGAAGAGGTACAAAGCCTCAAATATCAGTTATCTACGATGCACATTGAACTATTATATATCATTACAGAAATTAAACCATAAACAATACAATCTCAATTAAATACAATATCCAATATATTAATCTGTTGAGCGAGATAATTAAGTTAAAAAAGCTAACTTGTCAATAATACTATCGGATTACTACAAACAATTCGTATTAAATATAACATTCATTTTATTATTTTTTTATTTATTGAACGGAAAAAAAATATTACCAAGTTGAACTAGAACACTGACATGTCACATCGTCTTGTGGCAATTATATCCCCCCATAATCTTCAAGAAGCAATCTGCCCATATAGCTGAGCTTGACGTTTGACATTTGGACTTCAAAAAGAATCGCAAGGAAGCAAAATATACATTTTACATGTACTATGATGCGATGTGTTTCCTTCCACCTCCATATTTGCTCGGCAAATATGGAGGAGGAAGGAAACACATCGCATCATAGTACATGTAAAATGATGCGATGTGTTTCCTTCCTCCTCCATATTTGCCCGGCAAACAGAAATGTAATTACCGGCACAATTCTCATTTGTTAGCTTTGATTCGTTTTATTTCACCTTATATACCTTCTCCATCAAGAGCCAGCGTCAAAGTCAGAGATCCACTTTGTCTTTGACCTTTGGACCCAAATGACCTTGACCATTAACCCAGTGACCCTGATCTTTGGTCAGTTGACTTATTCTTTAATTCCGACCAACTTTGCTTCTTGATATCATAACAAATTGTTCATCAGTGTAAAATACAAAACTTGACCTTGACCCTTTGGACCCAGTAACCTTGAACTACGGTCGGTTGACTCTGTGTTAAGGTCTGAACAACATTGCTTCATAATGTCAACAAAATGTTCGTCAGGGAAAAGGTACAAAATTTTAACCTTGACCTTTGACCAAGTGACCTTGACCTTTGATACATTTTGGTAGTCATTGGTTAGGGCAAAATATTGAAAGGTCACAAGTTAGTGGTGTGAATGTTTAGACTGTCAGAGCAACATAAAACTTATATGCTTGTTCAAAATAGTAGGTAACCTATGGGACTTGCAACTAACCATCCAATATAAATCATGTTGAGTGAAATTTCTTTATATTTCTCTGGAGACTTTATTTACTGGTAAGTCTCTTGTCAGAGAGGGTGCGGTGAAAGATAAATGCCTTGTAATTCTTTACTCTGTTTGGTAATATAATTAACTATGTATGTTGTTTGCCAGACAAATTGCTATGCCAGTAGCTCAGGTGAAAAAGCAAAACATTTCAGCTGAGTATAATTGTAAGAGACTTTCAATTTCAGAATTAAACAAGAGGCCCATGGGCCTTAACGGTCACCTGCTATATTTATACAGAGAGTTGATTTTGTTTTTAGCATTATCAGTATTAGGTAGCAGTTTGATAGTATGTACCTATGAGCCCTGATATGTGCTTATTATCAAACTGCTACCTAATATTTGTTTGTTTGTTTGATTTTGTTAATCGTCCTATTAACAGCTAAGGTCATTTAAGGACGGCCTCCCCTGTGTGCAAGATGCATGCGTGTAGTGTATGTGTGTGTATTTTGGGAGTCTGCGATATGTTCGTGTTTGTCTCCTTGTGATAGCGCGGAACTGATGCCGACTTTATAGTGCTACCTCACTGAAACATACTGCCGAAGACACCCAGCAGGACGCCCCACCCGGTCACATTATACTGACAACGGGCGAACCAGTCGTCCCACTCCTAACTTGCTGAGCGTTAAGCAGGAGTAGAAACTACCATTGTTAAAGACTTTGGTATGTCTCGGCCAGGGGACAGAACCCAAAGCCTTCCTCACAGGGGCGAACGCTCAACAAATGGCCAAAAGTGAGGCATTGTCAAGGGAGACATTAGGAAGAAGAAAGTTATTTAGAAAGGAGAGAAGAGATAAGGTCCTAAATTTAGTCGCCTCTTACGATCATGCAATTGTGGGCAGCAGGTACAATTCTTATGCCCTACCTGCAGGCTACCTAATACTGATAATGCTAACCCAAATTGAATTACTTCCAATGGAAATTAAACAAATGTTGGTCCAAAATGTGATTTCCCTATATAAACTATAGTAAAGTTTACCCCCTCGCCAGGGGGAAACATGAGACCCAAGGGTCAAGAAATTCACAATTTTCAGTAACCCAAATTGAATTACTTCCAATGGAAATTAAACAAATGTTGGTCCAAAATGTGATTTCCCTATATAAACTATAGTAAAGTTTACCCCCTCCCCAGGGGGAAACATGAGACCCCAGGGTCAAGAAATTCACACTTTTGGTAAAGCACCTTAAGACCCTTCCATCTATGAAGAGTATTTGATTCTACCATATCTGGGTCTTGAGAAGATTTTTGAAATTTCAGTCAATTCAACCCTTTTTGGCCCCACCCATCAGCCACTGGGGGTCAGTCAGGGCTCATAGGTGCATACCATCAAACTGCTACCTAATACTGATAACGCTTACCCAAACTGAATTACTTCCAATGGAAATTAAACAAATGTTGGTCCAAAATGTGATTTCCCTATATAAACTATAGTAAAGTTTACCCCCTCCCCAGGGGGAAATGTGAGACCCCAGGGTCAAGAAATTCACAATTTCGTTAATGCACCTTAAGACCCTTCCATCTATGAAGAGTATTTGATTCTACCATATCTGGGTCTTGAGAAGAAGATTTTTGAAATTTTAGTAAATTTGACCCTTTTTGGCCCCACCCCTCAGGCCCCTGGGGGCTTAGGACTAAACAGGCAACTATTTTTGTTGACCTTTGTCCATGGAAGGTCCCTGCAAAATTTCATTGAAATTGGTTCAGGGGATTTAGAGAAGAAGTCGATAAGGTGAATTGTTTACGGACGCACGACGGACGACGACGGACAAAAGGCGATCGCAATAGGTCGAAACCCATTGCTCTGAAATAAGTTTTCAACTTTTTATACTTCAATTTTGTTATGAAGGCTTGGAGTTAAATGGAATTTTGGATCTCTTGAGGTTTCCTGAAGAAGGCAGAAAACTGCTTGAAATATGGAAAGCTGACATATCTTCTGAGGATATGATTAGTTTCTACAAAGCCTCATATTTAATTGAAGGACCTGAGAGGCAACGGGAGGTGGGTATTGTCTACAATTTTCACCGTTTCGTTAAACAAGTTGAAAATAATACCATATTTGTTGAAGAGAACTTGATTAAAAAAATTACTCCTTATAAAGTCACATTGAACAATGTGGTTAAACGCAATACTTTAATATGCTCACTGTGTGTCCATTGAAAAGGAAACGTTTAAGTATAAGCCTATCTTAAATATGAGATGAATTTCAGGCATATTCACATTTCAAGGTCAGGAATTTACTACTAAAACAATTTTCTGAGACCCTTCTAAATAAAATTTAGCTATTTAAATGAAATGTTTCTATTTTAGAAGGAAAAGTGATGGAAACACATTTAAACATTGAAGATAAGGAAGTTGTAGAAACTGTCTTTTCATTACCATCCCTGCTTCAAGGACTTGTTGGGTGTCCATCGATACCACTTGTGATACGGAATCTGGCCTGATTGAATTTGACCATACATCTTCCGCCCTTTCCACTGTTAACGCATGTGCACCTTCCATAACATTTCGAAGAACTATTAGTTTAACGGATCATAACATTTTCCAAAATACCATGAAAGACATAGTGTTTAGGACAATTGGATCTGTACAAGAGTAGATTTTTAACCACCATCATAACGACAAGTGGCCATTTTGAATTTTGGTAACGGTAGTTGAAGGTTTATTTTTTCTGAAAGTTCTTTATAATCTTTTCTCTAATTTCATATACATGTAGGCTCCCCTTGATTTCAAGAGAAGAGGAAGATAGGAAAAGTAGAGAAAATATCTCTCTTGTAGATTAACTTTCCTTTTTTAGCCCACTAGGTCCAAGTTAATAATTTGTATGTCAAGAAGAGTATTAACATCTTGAAACTGTCCATAACTCCAAACTCTTCTGGCATTCAAGACCCTTGTTGACTGAGACAAGTTTTTGTTGTAATGCTATGTAGTTTCTGGGATAAAAATGGCAATGATGCTTATGCATGCTCTCTTAAAAAATTATAAGCACGAAATTATTTAGTTCCCATGAAAATGGATTGTTGTAATATGCCTGCATTTCTTGAGAGCACATTTAATTTCTGGTATCCTTTGTCCTTTTGAAAGATAACTATAATTGTACTGGTCTATGCGTGTTTGTGTAAAATATAAAATTATCACCAATAGATTAAATAAAATCAAAGTGAGGGAGTGCTCACATAGATATATACCCCATCATCAATGAAATAAATCAGCAAGAGGTTCATGGAGTTTAACCTTTAACCTTGATTATGGGCGGCCGTTTTAGGATAAAATACATAAACTACTTAAGTGCAAAAACTTTTGCACTTAAGTGCAAAAGATTTACACTTAAGTGAAAAAAACTGGACATAATGGCAAAAAATCACATAATGGCAAACACTTTTTCACTTAAGTGAAAATCTTTTGCACTTAAGTACTAAAGTACTTAACGCAAAAATACGTCTTTTGTCATTATGTAGTAATCTGTTTACATTATGTACCTTCGCACTTAAGTACAAAAGATTTCCTCTTATCCCTCTTGTCACAATGGATGGTTCCGTTTACCGATGTATTGCGCATGCCCCAGAGGTCAAAATGGCGGCGGAGGTTGAGGTGATTCCGATTATTAGAATTTATCGCGAATATTAGTTACTGCGACTATCATTGGAATTGTCATGTAGGAAAATTTGGACAGACGTTAAAAGGCAAACATGTTGCGTGGACTCACGACAGAAATGCAATGGTTGGCAGCGTATTAATTGGCAAACTACACAGATTCGCAACGGCCAGCGTAGCCTGAATCCTGCGTCATACCACGGACTTAGATACGAACGAAGGTAAATGATATGTCACTTTAGCGGTGTAACAATATTGGTTACTAAAATCATGACAACTTGTGTCGAAATGATGATAAGACCATAGGCCTACCACAGACCTTAAACGATAAATGAATGAGAGGTTAGCCTAATAAATAAAGTTTAGAATCCTAGAGTAACAAAAAAGTAATAACCATCCTAAATAACTAACATTAAACTACTAAGCTTAGTTATTTAATTTCATATAAAGAGAGAGGGAGTGATATTAAGTTTCATTTATATGAGATTTAAATATCTAAATCTCTATTTTGATTACAAAATCACCAAATAAAGGTGTTCTTTTTAAAACATTATTTAAAAAAA
>NW_018479916.1:11483-24100 GCF_002113885.1 Mizuhopecten yessoensis | reverse complement strand
GAGGTGGTAAATTAAAATAAACACATATTTCTTCATAAAACATCACAGTCAATCTTTGCTTTAAAGCATAAAATTTAAGAAATTTTCTCTGAACTACTTCTAATTGATGTGCCAGAGTAGTTCGATATGGACACCATATTTCACAAGAATTACAAATAGAATGACAGTAAAATGGCATGAAAATTAACTGAATGACCTCAAAATTTCACATACGCTCCAAAACAAGGCTTGTAAACTGGCTATCTGTCTGTCAAAAATCAATATTGAATACAATATTTCACGAATCATAGCACATCTCCCTATCTCAAAATATTAGTTCATAGTCAATAATTACTGCCATTATCCAAAATTTATAACTGAAATGGCGAAAAAGCATGTAATTAAGCAGCACGTACAGTACGTGTTCATTGTTATTACAGGCTGCAGCGACTTTACAAATGACACATTGTACATACTCCCGTCTTGCCGAAAACGTCTAGCTTCTTCTTAAAAACCTTCTCGTGCTTTCCACAATCCCATCTTCTTCTATACTGTTCCTGGCTGTAGCAATATTATTGATATCATTGTTCACGGGGGTTGACAACTCCATGTGACACGATTTGGTGACATGTGCTGGATCCAAAATTAACACGAGGTATTACAGGAGCCGCCATATTGTTTACGTATCGCTAGGGCACACTGCGATAGTATGCACGATTTGATTGGTCGATACGAGCTTGATAGAACACTGCTCATTGGTCGACCAATTATTGAGCTCTATTTTGGAACAGTCGAAAATGACCGATGGGTGAAATTCTTGTGGAAACCTCTCCGTATTTTTTGCACTTAAGTGCAAATAAGTTTTTTTACACTTAAGTGGAAATCTTTTACACTTAAGTTTAAAAAGTACATAATGGTCATTTGGGTTTTTTGCACTTAAGTGCAAAAGTTTTTGCACTTAAGTAGTTTATGTATTTTATCCTAAAACGGCCGCCCATACTTGATCGATGATCACCGGATCTAATTTGGTGGGATGTTATGGTGTGAATAAGAACTAAATCGGTCCATGGGTCCATGAGTCTCATCATCAGGATTTAACACAAATTCTTCTTCCATATGATGAAAGATTTGGTAGTAAAGTGCAACAACAGCTGGCCAAAGCTTTCATTTTAAAATTCAACTGATGTTCAAAATAAAATATTTAAGGGACGAATGGGATTTGGGACGAAACGACCCAGATCCAGAATCAGCATACTTGTACAGATTCGTTCAAAATTGTGGTTGATTTCTCATTTTGTATATGCTTGCAAATAACTGACATGATGTTTAATAGAATATGATAAGTTAAGCACAGGTGGTAGATGAAGGGCCGTCTTGATTTTTTATAAAAGGTCGGTCGAATTGTCGCATATTCGTATACATATTCGTCCAAATTTATGTCCTCAAAGTAGAAGTCATGGAACAGTATTTTTAGACATCTCTTGATATATGTTCCGCCTTCAGTTGTACAAGCACAACAAAGTATCTCGTACTGATTCCACTGTTGTTTATTTTACAATTAATTTGGTGTTCTGGTTTTGTTTGTTACAAAAAACAACCACCTGTCTGTAAAGATCATCTGTCTATAACGACGGTTTGATAATACACCGTTCAAATATAGCTAACAAAGAGGCGAAACCATGGACATATGTATATATCCAATGGCTCGATACCAGTTATGAAAGCATAATAAACCATATCGAGTCTGTAATGATCAGTAGAAGTCATCAATGCAAAGATCTTGGTTTTTTATTCAGGAGCACTGGAGCGTACAACATGATGGTACAAGATGGCAGCGAGCTCTCTCTCAACATGCGCTTTTTATACTAATATTAGAACCAATAAGGTTACGTAATAATGTCGGACCAAATATCCGGAATTCACATATATCATTACAGAATCCAAACAATAAAGTGGCTTGAAAGACCGCGGGAATAATTCAGACAAGAATCAAAACATGTTGCCTAGAATCAGAGTGACAGATGACACGATTTCCGGTCATATCAAAACAATGTTTTTTGTTTTGTTTATATACCTTAAATACTGAACACACACGGTGCAAATAGCTTCACCACAGTTCGAGAGCATTCATATTAGTTACATATTATGTTACCCCGAGTTTGTGGCTGAAGGTGCACAGTAATACCTGAGGAGAGACGAACAGACACTGCAGTCTTCAACGGAAATATTTTAATGGCGCATTGCAATCAATGATACTGTAATAGGACGTCCGTGGGGAGAGCCTGCCCAGCGTCGGTAGATGAAAGTGATCGTATAGTTATGTATGTTTTCCCCACATCTACCGACAAGCTGGCCGGCGGCAATCCCAAGAACGTCCCTTTGCGTCCGTCTGTACAGTCAGACAAAGGTCCGTCAGATGTGGAGGAGTATCCGAGTTATAAATCAATCAACACCTTGTTTCAAAGTTAACTACCGTTTATTGCATATCACACGGCTAAGATAGCCGTTAAAACACGGGAAACAATACGTACATTAATAACGTATAAGGTGGGAAGGTGGTAGATATGGTCGGGCCTCTCTATCACGATTTGTTTAAGATGAATAGGTACTTATTGAATCAAGTTAACGTCAGCGTGAAACTCTATAGATCCAAACCAAGTTTTTGCCTCCTTTCCGGGGCCGCCTCTGCCGATTATAATGTATCATTAGAAGACATTCGACTGCGCGTGAGTAAAGTCAAGGTCAACCCAGCAGTCATCTATGCACAAAGCCAGGCTCTCGAGGTGACTAATGCAAAATATCCGTTTACTCAGACCATGGTCAAACAGATGACGATTCCTGTGGGGTTAACAAACTTCACCTATGATAATATCTTCCAAGGTCTAAGACCAAACCTCGTGGTAGTCGGATTTGTGAACGCCACCGGAACCACCGGTGACTATAAACAGAACCCGTGGTTTTTCCAGCCCCACGACGTCACATCCATAGGACTCTATGTGGATGGAATACCAGTCGGAGGAAACCCCTTAAAACTCAAGTATGGCAGCACTGGCGGTCAGACCATCATTCCCGTTCTAAGGAACATGTTACATTCGACGGGGAAATGGCAAAATGATTCTGGCTTCGACATAGAGAGGGACGAAATTGCAAAAGGATACGCACTCTATACCTTTGAATTGGAACCTAGCTTCCAAACCAATCAATACCTTACCTTGCTTAAACAGGGAAACGTGAGGCTAGAGGTAATCTTTGGAACGGCACTAACCTCAGCAGTATCCTGTATCATTTATTGTGAATATCCTGGTTACTTCGAAATCAACGCTGCGAGAGACATTGTGTTATCATGAATACCTCACAGTTACGTTGCGTCATAGACTGTGATCCTGTTATGAGACAAAGAGTCATCGGTACCACAGGAAATAAAAACATTTCCAGCTGGTTATATCGTCAATACAGACAAAAGTGAAAGTCCAGGAAGACATTGGTTAGCGTTTTATTATACATCTAAGGATAAGAAGGTCACCCACCCGATTCTTTTTCCTTTGAAGCTAGTACATACAACGATAGACAATTGCAGAGTTATACATCGAGAGTGTGTGGACAATATTGTTTGTATTTCCTGTTGAATCGTTGTAGAGGTATTCCCATGAAATCCATCGTCAAACCATTTGGAAATAACTTAGAAGAAAATGACAATTATGTATATGAATACATTTCGAAAACTTTTCCATGCTGGTCTTACAGCAGACATTCTTATCAGACATGTTGTGCTGAATTGTAAGCAGTGCTGCTGCTTTTTCACAACCTGTTGTACCTTCATGCATAGCTCGAATATTTTTCATGTCTGTATCAAATGTAAATAAAAAAAATGCTTACAATGCAATCCTTTGTCAGTTTTTATTCAATGTACATAAAAAAGGAACACAATGAGTTATTATCAAATACAATAGAAACGCATGAACTATGTACAATACGGGATTCTATAATCACCATATGCAAGCGTGTCAAAACCATTTGACAAAACATAGCGTTTATCATCAAAGGCGGAGAGACCAGACTTGTTGATGGTGTATACATGCAATTTATGACCTTCAGACCTAATCGAGCTCATCTCACACATTCTATTTCTCTCTTCAAGTAAGCACTCTTTATACATCTCGTGACGCAAGTCACGCTTAATGGTCGCTCTCGCAATACATTTCGCAACTTGTTTCTCACAGATTGTGTTAGTCACAATGGTAAAATCTCCTATGACTGACCTCTCCGCTAGTCTCATCTTTAAAATATCCCGGTACTTTCTTGTTTGTGTTGCTATAGCAAAAATGATTTGGAGGATAATTGGAAAAATCAAAGTACTGTTTATCTCTCAACATATCAGCATAGATGTCCTGTGTTTGAATTTCATAACAAAAACTGTCTGTATCGGTAAACAAAAGTTTTATCCCGTCTCCATATTTAGGTTTGAGGTATTTGTAATAAAATTCATACATGACGCACTTAGAAAGATCGAGAATGGCCTGTCCAACATCAACGGGTTTGTTTAAAAGTAGTTTTAGCTTTGCATTCTCAACACCTGTCAGATCTTCGTTGAAAATCTTAAATCTCTGAAATGAGGGTCTTGCACAGTATTTCGTCAGTTTTTTTCTCCGTATGTGCAAGCTTGATATCTACTCTATTTCTCACGTTCTCCATCGTCTTTCCAAAAACGGCATTGTTCATGAGTTTGAAGAAATCTTTTTCAAATTCGTTTTTAGATTTTGCCCGCTTTGAAGTATTAAATTGAATACAGGGTTTCAACCATGGATGCTGTCTGAACTCTAACACTCTATGAATCTTTGTTAGTTTCATTCCTAATTCCAAATACAATTGTAAATTTCTGTAGTGAACTATGTATTTGGTTTTGTTCTCTAAGTTTGGTATCAGTTTTTCGGTGGCCACTCGACCATGTAATTTTGTACCTGTATGTTTTGAACTAGGATGTAATTTTTTCCATAAGCCTTTGCTGTAAGTAGAAAGTTCACCATCCCCGACTTTTTTACGTTCCGGAGCCAAGGGGTAATCGGAATGAGAGTCATGTAATTCTTCAGAATATTCTAAATCTACCTCTAACACATAACCTAAATCTCCATTCTTTGGAACATTTGTGACGTCAAAGTTATTCACATCATCCATCCACTTAAACTCTCCAACAGGTAACGGTTCCGACATTGCTTTTCCATACAAATTGTTACAATCTGCATACATAATGTATGAATGAGGTCTGGAAGAATCATAAGTTTCGGGGTTGTAGGGATTGTTGGCAACGGCATATTTATTAGAGATCATGGAAACACCACCACGCACCCCCTGCTCAAAGAACAGAAACATGTCCGGATCTGTTAACAGTTCTAAATGCACACCTGTCATTTTCAGTGCAGCACTCCATGCTAATCCTGGACTTGTGTAGTAATGACATGGATCTAGCTCATAGTAATTTTGACATATGGTTCTAAAATTTTCGAATACGTCAGCTAATAATAGACATCTGTTTTCAGATAAAGGTCATGATACTGGCCTAGATTCTGAATTTTCATTTCTTTCCACACTTTCTGTGCATGCTCGTAATCTTGTAGTGAAATGTGAGATTTACTTAGTTGACTATAAAAATGTTCATGTGAAGGGAGTTGATTTTCCAAAAAATTGTCGGGACTATCTACATATTCATAGGGATATACTCCCTTTCTCAGTAATAATTCCACTTTAGAACATTCCTTTGTGAAATGTTTGAATTTTGATAATTCCTCCTTTGCCAAATTTTCTGTGAGTGTTTCCAAACTTTGTGACATGAATGCAAACGAATCGATGAATCTTAGATTCCCAAGACTGAATGATATATACTTTTCCATGTTGTTTGGAATGCATTTAATATCATGATCTTTGAATAATCCAAGACTTTCACAGAGTATGTGAGCATCAAATCCCTTTAAATTGTGAAAGATGACCGGAACGAATTTCGGATACTTGAAATTAATATTGCATGCATTGTGTGCTGCACCTCTGAATTTCCCAATCAAATGACAGTGATCTCTTACTTTGAAATCTTCTTTTGCAAACGTTTTATTACATATGTGGCAATTATGGCTTGATTCAAATCGAGTATTGTCATCATCAGTCATGATCATGGGTTCTACATGATTCAATACCGTTTTTATCATGTTTTTCTCTTCTATAAGGTTTTCTAAAAATGTCCTTGATACATTAGAGCCTCTATAAATAACAGGTGGTTTTGTATACTTTTCGTTTATGCACACGACTTGATACCCAAACCCACACGGTTCAAATTTGATGTTTGCTGTAGTACTTGAATTTGCAGGATTTGGTTCGCATGTATCCATTCTTTGAGCAAAGGCTTCGAAATCGGCATAGATTACCAATGGTACTTTGAGTTGTTTATCGAAATCTTTGAATTCCAAATCATTCTCTTTTTCGTTTGGTAATTCTACGTGCTGAGGATCATGTTTTGAGCAATATTTTATATGCCCATCTAATATGTCTTTCCGAGTAAAACCTTGCAAGCAATAATGGCAAAAGTGAGTTTTGTTACGACATGCTTTCGTTCTTGCTAGAAACACGTTCAGATCTTTTATCCGACAATAATGAGTGTTCTTCCCATTTTGCAGAAACAAAAGATTTACATGGTGAACCGCCTTACTAATCTTTGTGACATACATGGGAAATATTGCTTTTTCTTCACATCCAAACACATTTACCGAAATATTGTTTTGTTTTTCAAATTTGAAAACCTCTGCTATTGGGACTGGATATGCCAGACCAGACATGTTCAATTCATGTTCGTATTGTACATAATGAGAAACAAATTCGGGATGGTCTGAAACTGGATGAAGAGAGGCCAAAATAGACCACAGAAAGCTTTTTTTTGTTTGTTTGTTTGATTTTGTTTAACGTCCTATTAACAGCTAAGGTCATTTAAGGACGGCCTCCCCTGTGTGCAAGATGCATGCGTGTAGTGTATGTGTGTGTATTTTGGGAGGCTGCGATATGTTCGTGTTTGTTTCCTTGTGATAGCGCGGAACTGATGACGACTTTATAGTGCTACCTCACTGAAACTTTGTCTTTTTTTGCGACATTAACAATGGGGTGGTGTGAAAACGTTTTTGGGGTTGGTAAATACGAAGAACCACTCAATGGGGAATAATTTACGGTACTTACCTCTAGTTTTATGATTTTTTTTAATATCCAGTTAGATCCTTCCCGAATAAATTCCTCGAAATTCCCAAACATTTTTTGAAATGCACTATTTAACTCATAATTGTTAAGTTCACTCGGTAGAAATATGTAATTTTTGCTTCTGAAATGTGGAAAAGCCTTCTGTACGTTTCCTTCTCGGTCCACCTTTTCGAGTTCCACTTGTACACACAAATACCATTTGATACCATTCAACGCTACACATCTTTGGTGTATATGTTCTTTAACTTCCTGTTTAACGTTAGAGAAAAATGTCAACAGATCTCCGTCCTCGTCCTCGTTAGGATAAATGTAGCGCATGTTAGCTGATCCGTTTAAGCTGCTTTCGTCTGCATATTGGTGGTATTCCCGTCGTTCATCGTTGTCCATCGGATGCATATCAGCTTCAGATTGATTGTCGTCAGATCGAGGTTGTATTTCGACTTCTGCTTGCATTTCGCCAGATTGGAACTGTATATCATCCTGTCCCATGCCTGCCTCCGTTGGTGTTTCATCTGTTTCAGATGCATCATCAGCTTCTGTCGTTCCATCGGTAATTTTTCGTAGTGCTTCGTCCGCTTGTGGTGTGGTATTAACTTGTAAGTATTTCACATGCTTGTTTAATGTACTTTCTCGCATAAATGTTTAAGGACATCGCTCACAACACCAGAGTTCCTCTTCAGACACGAGATGTTGTTTTGCTAAGTGTCTCCGTAAATCATACCTCCGTTTTGAAATGGTATTGCATAGGGGACACGGAAATTGTGAGACGTGATCTTTCATATGCTTTAGATAACTATTCCTAGTGAAGAATATTTTGCCGCATTGTTCACAATTCGACTGCTCCCTCTCATCTTTCTGTGGTGCGTGTTGGCTGTGAGAAGAGACTTCTGGACACTCTTTAGAACAAGATGCTATAGGTTGTTTGTGTCTTCTGTTTCTTAGGCGACATTTCCAAGCTGTCTACTTTTCGCTTTAAGTTTCTCAAAGTTGCTTTGGCCTCATCATCGCCCTCGCTGTATTTCTAAAATAGATCTGCCAGAAAACCATCCGCCATCTTAGACACTTCGCTATACTATGAGCCAATTCAAAACGATCGTCGAAATATATATGTTAGGTGTGACAACTTGGTGCACATGCGCAATGTGGAGGTGGTACTTAGATTTTGAATGACAGCCATTTCCGCTTGGGTTGTTTGTTAGGTAACCCCTTTATGAACTGAGAAGGTTGAATTCTACATACATTTTTCCACCCCGTTGCTCCTTTCTTTTCCTCATCCTCCTCCTTACATTTTGTGCAGAGTTTGCCATCGTTTTAATTGTATCACTAGTTTTCGAAGCTGTTTTTGTCTGTAGTTATTTCACCGTCTCCATCAACATCATTAATAGACAGGTTATTTTCAACTTATTCGTCGATCCTTTTTTGTTTTTCATTTGTCATATTAGCACTCGATTTATTGTTTGCTTTGCTTTCATTTCCTTTTCTCCAGACATTAAGGTTTCGTATTTCGCCTTAGGTAGCAGCATTAACTCTCTTGCCATTTCAAGTAGTTTTTTATGAAGATGGGTAGTAATTTACTCAGATAACACTCGCTGCCATCTTTGCCTCTTACTTAGTCCATCAACTAACGTTCTTCGAATACCTAGTTTATATCTCCTCAAGATGTTTTTATCCGATTTTGAAAGTATTATGACGTCATTAGCAACGTTGTAAATGATTTCTATCAACAGTTTCAACTGTTCATCAGTCAGAATTTTTAGTATTGCTTTTCTTTGTGATGATGTAGCAATCATTAAAAAGTTTAAAAAAAAAACTCCATAGCTGTGAGATGCTATCCTCTGTAAGAATATCCGTAAAATGATGATTCGGTCGCATGTACTCAAATTTTATAATTCACGATGCATTCTTTATAGCTGTGTCGATATAAGAATTTATTCGTCGTAAATAATTCCACTGTCGAGCATTCAAGACAATTCCTCTGATTGTAGCTTTACCATTTATGAATTGTCTGAGGTCGATGCGTAGTTGACCTTGGTAACGGCATACAGTGACGAAATATTCATCTGGCAGAGGATATTGTTTGGCATGGCTGCATAGCGTGTTGTTAATATCAGCTGAATGGATGGCATTATTTTGGGTTGGAGATATAGACACAATCTTGATGCAGTCACTCATCGAATTTAAACATTTTGTAAGCTTAAAATTAACCACCATGGTAAGCGATGTAGTGGTTAATGCTAATAATAATAAGACCACCACTCCTGTCCATTTCAATATGTTGATGTGTATCCAGTATCTTCCATAGGCCGATTCCAGACTGGAAGCTATACTAGGCGTTTTTCTAAATTCTCCAGTCTCACAAGAATAGGTTCTAGAGATCATGTGGCAGACACGGTCGTTCTTCGAATTTTCACGGTTTAATCGATTTACAACTTTTTTTTATGAAAATACAGCACCGTGTCCTCACCTGGCAAAATATGTGTGCGAAGTGGTGGCATCTCCGTCAGTTTGCCGTCTATATCCACTTCGGTTCTGGTCGGTGATACGTCTATGAGTAAATATGAATATTTTTTTGCTGTTGCTAACTGATATGACTCTCTAAAGTAAGCTTGTTGTCTAGGAAATATTTGTCTTCCTAATATTTCTGTCTGCATTTGATCTCTGTAATTTTTGAATACAATGAAATACTGCGTGTTTAAACTTAACGTACGCATGACTTTACCTTTCTGAAAAACATTCTGAACTAGAAATATCGCAGTAAAATTTTGGTAGTGTGATTTCACGCAAAACATATTCATGAGATGTTGACTATCTACACCTTCTACCATACAATCGTCTATAACCAATAATTTATGTCCATCGATTTCACCCCATTCATCGAATTGATCTTCGTTTGGTAATCCCTGGTGGAACGTAATTTCATTCACATTTTTCCTCATGTCATCCTGCAGGTAGGGCGTAAGAATTGTACCTGCTGCCCCCAATTGCATGATCGTAAGAGGCGACTAAATTTGGGACCTTATCTCTTCTCTCCTTTCTAAATAACTTTCTTCTTCCTAATGTCTCCCTTGACAATGCCTCACTTTTGGCCATTTGTTGAGCGTTCGCCCCTGTGAGGAAGGCTTTGGGTTCTGTCCCCTGGCCGAGACATACCAAAGTCTTAAACAATGGTAGTTTTTACTCCTGCTTAACGCTCAGCAAATTAGGAGTGGGACGACTGGTTCGCCCGTTGTCAGTATAATGTGACCGGGTGGGGCGTCCTGCTGGGTGTCTTCGGCAGTATGTTTCAGTGAGATAGCACTATAAAGTCGGCATCAGTTCCGCGCTATAACAAGGAGACAAACACGAACATATCGCAGCCTCCCAAAATACACACACATACACTACGCGCATGCATCTTGCACACAAGGGAGGCCGTCCTTAAATGACCTTAGCTGTTAATAGGACGTTAAACAAACAAACAAACCTCATGTCATCAAACATGGGTTGCCACGTATCGTAACATACAACAATTTTCTCTGGTATCTCGCTAAACATACCATTAGCATGTTCCAATATTTTCTTTGTCAGGAAGGTTTTACCGGAACCAGAAGCTCCACATACCATTAAACGACACGGTGATTGAAATTTGACGAGACTTTCTCCGACATACCATTCCATGATGCTTTACTGAATGACGATACAACAACAAATACTTCAGTTTTATAATGTTTTATTCTCTACCGGAATACATGTACAAATACATCGTCGATACTACTTAAAAATCATCCAACATATACAAAAATAATGAAATGAATTTTGTGATCTTCTAAATAATGTTTCTCTAAAATTTCATAATTTCTTAGGTAAAGAGTTGTACGTATAGAAAGCTCTGGGTATAAATTCCTCAATCTAGTACAAATTGCCTTTAACAGTTCATATCCAAAACACATTCGATGAGGAACAAATATGAAACTTACTTTAAAATCAATAATAGATTTTATACATTGTCCTTCAGGTATATCGACAAGTTCATTGTTCAATCGGAAGAATACACGATATCGCATCTTCACTCATGCAAAATCTTCCCAAATGTTTGAAGGTTGAGAAATTTGAATATATGCCTGTTGTTGAGCCTGGCGAGGTTGAATTGACACGTCTTGTTGAAGCGGAACGTGCTGGAGGGTTTGAGCGGGCATGGCTTGTTGAAGCGGAACTTGTTGTTGAGGTTGGCTTTGTGTCTGGTAGTTGATTTGACTCTGAATCTAAAAATTAAAAAAACACGAGAAAAAAAATATAATCAATTTTCTACGTTACAATGTTGGCTAAATGAAAAGAAATCAAACTAAAAAAACAAAGATGACATAAATCTAAAAAATAATACAACATACTTGAGGCAGCAAATGAAGCTTTTGGTCCAATTCAGCTTTTA
This sequence comes from Mizuhopecten yessoensis, assembly GCF_002113885.1. Lineage (NCBI taxonomy): Eukaryota > Metazoa > Mollusca > Bivalvia > Pectinida > Pectinidae > Mizuhopecten > Mizuhopecten yessoensis. The sequence goes on along the minus strand of NW_018479916.1, from coordinate 12,486 downwards.
GGGTGCACATGTCCACATATTCTTCCCATGATGAGCTTATTCCTTTACCCCTCGCGTTTATGTGTATATACAAGCCTTGGTTTCCCTCAAAGCGATTCACTACCACTTTCACCCGAGGTGTCAGGTTTGTGACCAGTTTATGTTTTCCATTAACGGTTTGAGCTTCAACCTGGCCATATACAATCGGTGTCTCCATCTTTTCTTCTTATTCTGGAAGCAGACTGGATATGTAGAGCTTAAAATTTCTCTCTCTCTATATATATATATATACCTTCATAATATATCTGGGTGTAAAGGGAGTGAGTTTAAAGAACGCTAAAGGAAGTATGTACGGAATGCTATTAGACTAAGAATATACCACTATAATTTCCTATCTATACCACTAGAGTTTCCTATCTATACCACTAGTTTTCCTGACTATACAAAGTTTGATTATGATAGAAACTACTTGTGTCCATTTTTAGGTTAAAGAAACCACATGAATGTCGCGTTTCTACGATGCCATCCCAAATGGGTTTTAATTGGTATAAGACTCTATTGAAGATAAAGGATGTGGTGTACGCATAAACCGCAAAGATTTCCTGTCTAATACAAAGTTTGATTCTGATAGAAGCTACTTGCGTCCATTTTTAGATTTTTAGGTCACCTGAGACAAAGTCTCAAGTGACCTATTGCGATCGCCTTTTGTACGTCGTCGTCCGTCGTCCGTCCGTAAACAATTTACATTTTCGACTTATTCTCCAAAACCCCTGAACCAATTTCAATGAAATTTTGCAGGGACCTTCCATGGACAAAGGTCAACAAAAATAGTTGCCGGTTTAGTCCTACGCCCCCAGGGGCCTGAGGGGCGGGGCCAAAAAGGGTCGAATTGACTGAAATTTCAAAAATCTTCTCCTCAAGACCCAGATATGGTAGAATCAAATACTCTTCATAGATGGAAGGGTCTTAAGGTGCTTTACCGAAATTGTGAATTTCTTGACCCTGGGGTCTCACGTTTCCCCCT
>NW_018479916.1:8283-11038 GCF_002113885.1 Mizuhopecten yessoensis | reverse complement strand
GGGGGGGGCAACATTTATTATGGTTTATAATGGCAAATGATACTTTGAATATTACATGTTAATAACTTGATTGGAATTATAACCTTGAGTTGACAGTTTGATACTTTGAAAATTTTGAGCCAGCCCTACCCCCAAGGGCTGTAGGGTGGGGCTCAAGGGATTTAGTGTGCTTAAATTTCTTCATTTTCCTTGTTTAGAATCAGAGGTGCTAGTTTCAAATCCTTTTTAGTCTGAAATCTGTATGCTTGATATTGAATAATGTGGTTTTATTGTTTTTTGTCACTTTGAATAATATTTCTGTTCATGTTAAAAACGAAATCAACTCCTGTATAAATATATCAGGTGACCGTTAAGGCCCATGGGCCTCTTGTTAGGTTAAAGAAACCACATGAATGTCACGTTTCTACAATACCATCCCAAATGGGTTTTAATTGGTATAAGACTCTATTGAAGATGGAGGATGTGGTGTTCGCATAAACCACAAAGATTTCCTGTCAATATATTATATTGAAGAAACAGGATGTCATAATATATTACATTTAAAGAAAGTATTTAAAAATGGTAGTTTATACTCCTGCTTAACGCTCAGCAAATTAGGAGTGGGACGACTGGTTCGCCCGTTGTCAGTATAATGTGACCGGGTGGGGCGTCCTGCTTGGTGTCTTCGGCAGAATGTTTCAGTGAGGTAGCACTATAAAGTAGGCATCAGTTTCGCGCTATCACAAGGAGACAAACACGAACATATCGCAGCCTCCCAATATACACACACATACACTACACGCATGCATCTTGCACCCAGGGGAGGCCGTCCTTAAATGACCTTAGCTGTTAATAGGATGTTAAACAAAATCAAACAAACAAACAAAAAATTAAAGAAAGTACAACCATTTGCAGATGCTCGTTAAAAAAAAAAACGCAGCTATTTCCTGTTTATATAGATTGCTCTAAACTCCATTAGGAATCGGATGTAGATATCAATTTAAGATTTCAAGAACCCACACACAAAAATTTACTTTTAACCGTGACATCCAATCAATTTGACCAATCCCGTCTTAAAAGTTGGCTGTCTAATTTAGTAAAACCGCAAAATATATTTTGCGTCTACTCGGTTTTATAGGTGTCATTTTTGAAATGTAAATGTAACGTTAGTTCATAATCTGGGACTAATAGAGCATTCAAATCGGCTGATGAAAATTTACGGGAACCCATAAGAATATTTAACTCTACAAAATGTTTTAAGAAGAATGTATTTAACTTACTTGCCTTCTTCAGTGTCCTTCCCTTTTCGATTTATTTTCATAGTGTTTCATTCTCGACTTATATACGTTTTTTTTTTTTTTAATTTACATCGTAGGTGGAATGGTATGTTTAGGGATTGTATTTGTCTTCAGTATGCCATATTTTAGGAAGTCATATAACATCATGAAATTGTTTGGGTTGGAAGCTTACTCATTGAAAAAAACTTTGTACTCCTACCCAATATACGACGCTGCATCGTCGGAATGAAGTGACTTATAGCCATATTTGGTGCTTGACTCGGTTTGGCTAATCTTAGATACCCATATTTGGTATTGGCCTAGTTTGCTCGAACAGACTCGGAACAGTTCTCTTGAATATCGACACGTACAAACGTGATATGGCTTGCATGTGCATGTTATAACTTGTCACTAAATCTAGATTTAATGTTGCAAGTATGCATTGAAAGCGATCATTTCTGTGTTAATGATAAATAAACACAGTTCACCCGCATAGGCCTCTCCAGCATAGCATGACTGCGTTAGGGGTATAGCTTTTTATGGAGGAGTGTTGTATAAAAAAAAACGATTCACCTAGGTGTAGGGTACTCAAGCATAGCAAATTATGGGAGGTGAATGGAGTGGGGCTACTCGACCATTATAAGTTTAGGGAGCATATAACTGTAGTATGTATGACGTAAAAAAGTTGAGCAGGGTGCAGGCTACTCAAGCGAAGTGACGTGGTCGATCTGTGCCATGAGTCGACTGCTAGCTGGTAATAAATGCTCCTTTATATAGTACTTCTCATATGGCCGATATTCATCCGTTTGGAGGGTCGGAAGTCGTGGGGGACAAAAAGCGACGAATAGGGACGAATTGGGACCCTTAAAATGCATCTACTTTCAGTAGCTCTATAGGCCATCCGCAAGTATGGTAACTGCTCATCCCAGTTAGACCTATCTTGATCAACATATATTGAAAGCATTTGTTAGCTCACCTGGCACGAAGTGCCAAGTGAGCTTATGCGATGGTGCGGTGTCCGTCGTCCGTCCGTCCGTCCGGCGTCCGGCGTCAATATTTTACTTTAAACGACTTCTTCTTAATAACCAAAAGGCCTAGGGTGATGATATTTGGCCAGCAGCAAACTGGGATGAAGGGCTACAAAGTTTGTTCAAATGAATGATCTTCACCCATATTCAAGGTCACAGGAGTCAAATATGTTAAAAACTTTAAACATCTTCTTCTCAATAACCAAATTGCCCAGGGAGATGATATTTGGCCTGTAGCATGCTTGGATGAAGGGCTACCAAGTTTGTTCAAATGAATGACCTTCAATTATATTCAAGGTCACAGGGGTCAATTGTCTTAAAAAACCTTTTAACAACTTCTTTTGAATAACCAAAATGCCCAGGGTGATGATATTTGGCCAGTAGCATGCTTACATGAAGGGCTACAAAGTTTGTTCAAATGAATGACCTTCACCCATTTTCAAGGTCACAGGGGTCAAATATGTTAAAAAC
>NW_018479916.1:6267-7960 GCF_002113885.1 Mizuhopecten yessoensis | reverse complement strand
AGGATGTTGATATTTAGTCAGTAGCATGCTGGGATCAAGGACTACTATGTTTGTTAAAGTGAATGACTTTGACTTATATTCAAGGTCACAGGGGTCAAATTTGTTTAAAATCTTTAAACGACCTCTTCTGAATAACCATGGGTCCCAGGATGTTGATACTTTGCAAGTTGCATCCTGAGATGAAAGGCTATTAAATTTGTTCAACATAATGACTGTGTTCGATTTTCAATCACAGGGGTGAAATGTTTAAAAAAAAAATAACAGGTTCTTTTGAATAAATTTTAATCATAAATACTGATATTTTATTTTGCCTGTAGCTTTATTTTAGATCACTTTTAAGGTTACAAGTGTGATATTTATACCAGGTGAGCGATGCAGGCCCATTGGGCCTCTTGTTTTAAAGTACGGTTGAAACGTTCCACTACGCCATCAGACTGGGGTCTGCAGGGGTGTAGTCCTAGTTTTATTTATCCCTAGTAGCCTGCAAACTTATTTGAATAGTTCATACTCGAACTCACGACCCTGGTCTGAATGAAGTTGGATGGGGCATCCAAACCTACTGAACACTTCTGAAACTAGCGTGTCAGCCACAGTTAGAGCAGTATGATTTGGTAATGGAAACGCCTCCTTCCACTTGGTGTAATAATCTCCTAACACTAGGATATACTCATTTCCCTTGTTAGTTTGGGGTAAGGGTCCCGTGATATCTATTGTTACGCACTCCATAGGAGCTCGTACTTTAAACTGGCGTAAAGGAGACTTGCCTAACCCTGGACCGGGCTTACATCTAGCACATAAGTCGCAAGCTTGACACCATCTCTTGATACTATCTGTCATACCAGGCCAGTAGAATCGATTTTTGATTGCTTGAGTGGTCCTATCCCTACCAAAATGTCCTGCAGTTCTATTAGTATGTGTTTAAAATCGGAACATTCTATTAAAAAATGCTCCACTGTGACACTCCATTTATGGCATGGTCCGGCGTCCGTCTGGCGTCAACTTTTTACTTTAAACAACTTCTTCTCAGTAACCAAAAGGCCTAGGGTGATGATATTTGGCCAGAAGCATGCTTTGATGAAGGGCTACCAAGTTTGTTAAAATAAATGACCTTCATCAATTTTCAAGGTCACAGGGGTCAAATATGTAAAAATCTTTAATCAACTTCTTCTGAATAACCAAGAGGCCTAGGATGATGATATTTGGCCAGTAACATGCTGGGATGAAGGGCTACCAAGTTTGTTCAAATAAATTACCTTGATTTATATTCAAGGTCACAGGGGTCAAATATGTTAAAAACCTTTCAACAACTTCTTCTGAATAACTGAGAGGCCTAGGGTGATGTCATTTGGCCAGTAACATGCTGTGATGAAGGGCTACCAAGTTTGTTCAAATAAATGACCTTGGTTTATATTCAAGGTCACAGGGGTCAAATATGTTTAAAACCTTTAAACAACTTCTTCTGAATAACCAAGAGGCCTAGGGTGATGATATTTGGCCAGTAACATGCTTGGATGAAGGGCTACCAAGTTTGTTCAAATGAATGACCTTCATCCATTTTCAAGGTCACATGGGTCAAATATGTTAAAATCTTTATACAACTTCTTCTGAATAACCAAGAGGCATAGGATGATGATATTTGGCCAGTATCATGCTGGGATGAAGGGCTACCAAGTTTGTTCAAATAAATGACCTT
>NW_018479916.1:0-5727 GCF_002113885.1 Mizuhopecten yessoensis | reverse complement strand
TATAGACTCTGATGTCTTTTAACCCACCTTATCATTTTTGACGTTATATATATATCGCATATTCCATATCATCTATTCGTTATCTCTTTTATTATTTTAACTCCCTTTTATTTTTTTTATTATCTACACATACAATGCGAATACTTTTAAAATGAACCATTTTATCTGATTTTATCTTCGCTATTCACATGTTTGTTAAAAAAGTAAAATAAATAAATAAATCACCATGGCCCTAAATGACCACAGCCGTCGATGGGCCGTTAAACATAAACAAACAAACAAACAAACAAACAAACTATTAGTATGCAAGTGTTCAAATAGTTTGTCCCGTGGTGGGTATCACATTGTAAACTTGGAATTCCTGCCCCATCCCCAGGGGTTAGAGCGGGGCCCCAAAGGGAACATTTACAAATATTTTTAAATTCTTATCCTTTGATGACATGACAAGTATTGTATTCCACTTAGTTTAAATGCTGATTTCCATATCACATCTAAACAATAAAATAAAGCTACCAGTACCTATGATATAACTCAGGTGACCGCTAAGGCCCTTGGGCCTCTTGTTTAGAATGACTGTCACTTTAATAATTATATAGAAAAGTCTTGTTGACATATCCAAGATCATGTTATTGTTTATCACGGAAACCGGAAATCTGAATATTTAGAGATTCCACCCAACAGGGAATTTGGGTAAAACCACATGGTGTACATGTCCTATATTATGACCCAAAGTTAATATTTTCAGACAACATTAAAACTTATCTAAATATCAAACACTCACTAAATATTAACGAATAGTGTAGTTTTACTCGTTAATAAAATAATACTAATACGAAACTCGAACTTCAATGGCTGGCCCAGCGGCCTTGTAGTTTACACTTCACTAAATCAAATACCACATTCTTCATATACATCATGAAAAATTCGTCATCCATAGGACTTCTAGTAATAATATATACATTCTTACCAACCATCAAACGCTTATACCGGCTGTAATTATCACTTACCTGAGGAGAGACAGACACTGCAGTCTTCAACGGAAATATTTTAATGGCGCAAGTATGTGACGTCACTAAAATATACTCCCAAGAAATACGACTTATCTCCCCTGGTCTATAATTTGACCGTAATTCTCAAAACTCTGATAATAGGCTATTGACAAATTTTATGGGGTACCTTATTTCACAGGGTACATTTAACACAGGGTCACAATTACATTAAAATATTCACTTACAACGTGTGGGGCCATTTGAAATAATATCTATAATTGACAAATACTGCAATCGCAAAAAAATATGCTGCTTTCTGGCGGAAATAAAACAAAACAAGGGCCGATAACTCTATTACACCGCTAACTACTGCCGATCACATGTGTAAAAGGAGAGAACTCCTGGTTCTATTACACTCCCCGCCTGATATGAATAATATCACTAACTATATCTCCTAGCAAAACTTGTATCGATACACACAAAAATAAAAACAGTAAACCACCAGTCAGTTCGAATACACTTTATAAACAATACCAATAATAATTTTCTGTCTAGTGATAGTTCGAACCCTGCTTACACACGTTTTGGATTGATCGAACACACAACTTGATTACTGAACTTACATTATTATTGATCGAGGTTGGCAATCGGTGTAGAGGTTTACATGATACTTTTGACAGGCTGGCGATGCAATAATAGCCTCGGAAACTCTCTTAAACTTGATCTATTTGTGCATCAACAGCATTTAACTACTGAATAACCGAAAGTTATCATGTGCGACCATTGTTGTCATCAATTTCGGACAAATTGTACACAAGTCATATGTCACCGTATGCTCAAATTTGCTAGTCTCTTTGTTCGATCTGATGTCCATGGATCAGGTGATGTTCAAATAACCTGCACAGCTACAAAGTATGCACAACATAGTCTCTATCACCTCAAGTCTTAATCTCTGGAAAAAAGAACCACAACCTGAGTGACTGGAAGGACAGATTTTGACTTTTTGCCTTCTTGGGAGATTTGAATCTCACTTTCCTCACAAGTCCATCTTCACTAGGAAAGGTACGAGTGATTACGCCCAGGGGCCATTCATTGCGCGCTGCCTGTTCGTCCTTCATAAGGACAAGATCTCCTTTCTGTTGGATGCAGGCTCAGCCAACACCTGTTCGTGTTTCCACTGTGATCTAAACATGTCCTTCTGGTCCAAGTGTCTGAAAGCCTTGACCCGACGCCCTGTTTTCTGTGTCAAAATGGTCGCTGGAGACGGGACATATGGGTCATCTGCATCTGTCGAAACAGGAACAAATGGTCGTGAGTTGATTATTGCAGTAACTCCGGCCATGAAAGTAGGAGACCCAACCCCACTACACAGTTCTTCAATGGCAGCCCCCGGTCCATGGTTCACAGAATACACCGCCCTATGAGCTCTCCCTGAAAAGTTAGGAGTAAAGTTCACACTTGATAGGAGAGACCACTTCAGCCGTCTGTTCACAGATTCTACCTTTTGGGTCGACAGGTTCCACAGGGTCATTTCCAACACGGAGTCATCAAGACAGGCATTAACTTTCTCCGTCACCATTTTTGACACAGTTGCCTCTCCATCGCTGACATTGAAATCACTTGGTAAATATAAGTCGTCAGTTTCTTTTTTCCCTAGTGTTTGGTCCTGCACTCACAATGTACACCTTGGTAACAATTCACGATTGCCCCCTTACACAATGAGTAGCACGTTGTAAGGGAATAAGTCTCCCACAATGTCTGTCGTACAGGCGATACAGCTCTACCTGACACCGAGCAGCTAGGTCACATGTAAATCTTCTCTTAATTGTTTGTCGCTTTTTCTAAGTTGATCCCGGCATTATTTCCTCAAGTTTCAAACACTTTGAAATGGGTGTTTTTCTCTAAAATTCCTTTTTAGATGAATAGGGTCCAGGTTATGTGTTGGCTTTGTACATGATGCACCACTTTTATATCTCTTTTGAGGTTCTCCAGACTTTCATAGCAGTATGCTTGTTCATTACCAATTGATGAGACAGAGGCAAGTTACCTTTACAGTTTGAGAGGTATGTTCACTTTCACAGGGTGGCCATATATTGCATAGTTTGTTTTTGGTAACAGGGTCCACGGAGTTGTGTTCTATAGTGCTGAACATAACTTGTGTTCGCTGGCTGGAATGAAGTCTCCCCCACCAGAATAAATTGAGTTGTTGTAGATGGCATCCACCATCAGGTCTACTTTGTTAGGCGGGTTTCCTCGGTGCGTGTTGATTTCTTTTATCCTCTTTCGCAGTTCACCCATGTTGGTCTTGTTGAGTTTCTCTATCTGGTCACATACTTTATTAGAACTCTTCTGCATTACTCTCCCTGAGGGGGCATGAATGTTGGCACTATTCAGGGTGAGCGGCATTGCCAATTCTTGTCTGTGCCAGTTTGACTTGCACTGCATAATTCATCTGCACAGTGTCTTTCCCCTTCCTGCCTGGTTTCCTCCTTCCTTCGTACAGAGAATACACAATGGAAACATATATACTCGTTGTGCACTGGAGTCGTAGTCCCCCCCCCCCCCGCACTCCTGTATCTTAAAATCAAAATCCATGTTTCCCCTTGCATGATGGAGTATGAGTCGTATGTTGACATACAGCATCTCGCATCCTCCTAATGTTTAATATTATGTTGGTCTTGTCTCCCTGTAAAGAAAAAGAGACAATTTTGAATAAAAACATTAAATGTACATTTAATGTAAACATTAAATGTATGTATGTGTAATGACTTTCAATTACATGTATCTACATTTGAGTTTTAATATTTCAAGTTTATTTTGACTAGCCTCAGTGGTTCATCTTTGGCCATCGGGGAAGGACGGGGCAGCCTGTGAGAAGATGTCAGATTTACAGATGAGGACTTTGAGGCTTTCACAACCTGGTCATGTAATTCACTTGTTAACCGTACTGTTGGGACTTGGTCCATGTCAGAATGAGTCCATCTCTCAAGTTTCTCTCCTTTTTTATCTCACCTGGCACTAAGTGCCAAGTGAGCTTATGCCGTGGTGCGTCGTCCGTCCGTCCGTCGTCCGTCCTCGTCGTCAACTTTTCCTTTAAACAACTTCTTCTGAAGAACGGACAGGCTTAGAGTCATGATATTTGGCTGAAAGCTTCGTTGGTAGGAGCCCTACAAAGTTTGAGAACGAAAATGACCTTGCCCTACTTCCAAGGTCACAGGGGTCAAATGTGTCCAACACTTCAAACGACTTCTTCTGAAGAAATGAAAGGTATAGAATCTTTATATTTGGCTGGTGGCTTCCTGGGATAGAGCCCAACAAAGTTTGAGAATGAAAACTAGTTTGACCTACTTTCAAGGTCACAGGGGTCATATATGTCAACAGCTTCAAATGAGTTCTCCTGAAGATCTGAAAGGTATAGAATCTTTATTTTTGATTGATGGCTTCCTTGGATAGAGCCCGACAAAGTATGAGAATGAAAATGACCTTGACCTTCTTTCAAGGTCACAGGAGTCAAATGTGTCAAGACACTTCAAACAACTTCTTCTGAAGAACTGAAAGGTATATAATCTCAATATTTGGCTTGTAGCTGCGTAGGAAAGAGCCGAACAAAGTTTGAGAATGAAAATGACCTTGAATTTCTTTTAAGGTCACATGAAGCAGATATGTCGAACACTTTAAACGACTTCTTCTGGAGAACTGGTAGTTATAAAATCTTAATATTTGGCAGGTGGCTTCCTGGGAAAGAGCCAAACATAGTTTGCGAATGAAAATGACCTTGACCTACTTTCAATGTCACAGCGTTCAAATTTGTCAAACAGTTCAAACAGCTTCTTCTGAAGAATTAAAAGGCATAAAATTATAATATTTGGCTGGTGACTTCCCGGGATAGAGCTTACCAAAGTTTGCAAATTAAAATGACCTCAACCTACTTTAGAGGTCACAGAGGTCAACAATTGTTTGAGGACGTTACCACAGATGCTACCGGACAATATGCGACCGCGATAGGAAACCTGAGACTTCATCTCGGTGAACTAAAAAGTGTGTTTAATTGACCATTCTCATCTGCACCAGGGGACAGAGTTCTAGGGGGACGCATTAACAATTGTGACAGCAGCTGTTGAACAGGTGATGACTACTGTTGAACAGGCGATGGCAGATGTTTGAACAGGTGATGGCTACTGTTGAACAGGAAGTGACAGCTGTTGAACAGGTGATGACTGCTGTAGAACAGGTGATGAATACTGTTGAACAGGCGGTGGCGGGTGTAGAACAGGTGATGACTGCTGTTGAACAGGCAGTGGCAGCTGTTGAACAGGTGATGACTGCTGTTGAACAGGCACATCCAATTTCTAGGAAATTTAAAATGTTTGCTCAAATAAATCTTCAGTTTCCCCTTTTCAATAAAAAGTCATTGTTTATGAGTTTGGAGCTGAATTTGAGAAGTCGTGAAAACAGAAACACTGTATGTAATCAAAAACTCGAATAAATTTAATGCGAGGTTTTCAGGGTTTTTTGCACTTTTCTCACAGCAAATTAACTGTCTTTGGTTAGCCATATGCCATAACGGTTTTCGCCAAAGAAAACCATCTCTGTAGAAGAAAAAGAATGTTCTAAAAGAATGCAACATATATACAATACATATGCAGCATAAATATGTGCATATTTTAATGTAAATGTAAAATATTTACAAAACTTTCATAATTTCAACACATTTTTTTTCAATAAAAACTATTTAATT
>NW_018479915.1:47752-119246 GCF_002113885.1 Mizuhopecten yessoensis | reverse complement strand
TACATGTATACATTTCTTTATACTCTGTAAACTACACAGTTATACCTGGATACATTTCTTAATACTCCTATGTTACTTTACACTTATACATGTATATACCTCTGTAACTTTATACCAACACATGCATGTAACTCTAACTTTACACTAATACATGTATATACCCCTGCAACTCTACACTGATTCATGTACATATGTATATACAAATGTACTTCTTCACTTTGTATAAACTTAACAGATATATGCATGTATTTCTTGACTGTGTAACTTTACATTGCTACATGTAAATATCTCATCATTATGTAAACTTTTACACTGATACAAATATTCGTACTAATTAACTTTGTAAACTTGACACTGATACATTTATATACTACTTCACTATGTACACTTACTCTGATACATGAACACACTACTGACTTAAGACTTGTCGTGATGTTGTGATGTATATATACAGTATATGCTGTACCGTATTAACTTCACTCTGGTACACTTCTGCATTTTGTAAACTTCACATGTTATATATGCCATTGACATGTATGCACAAGTATTGATACATGTATATATTACTTAACATTGATACATATATAAATTTAACTTTGATACATGTGTATATATTTCTTGACTATTTAAACTATGATTATATACACAGTTCGTTCTCGCTTGTGATACTTGTATACTACTTCATCATTTAAGTTTTTTGTGTCTTTTTTTTAAAACTTCATAAACTTCATACTTGTTGTGTATTATATTATATAAATTCCAATGTAATACATTCATATGCATACAAAGAGATAGTATAATACTTATATACACTTGTACGATACTACATTTACCTGATCATACACTTTCATTACTATAAATAATATACCATATATGTAGAAAAAAAGTGTTTTTTTTATATATATATGTACAAAAATATGAATTCGTGTCTATCAAGTCATGTCATTTGGAAGTATCACCTTCTTCAGCTTGGAACTATGTGGGAAATATCTTCATACTTCTTCACCATAGTTTTGTCAGATTCATATGCCATTCTATAGAATATTCTGCCATCATTTGTCCAAAATGAATGTATTTTCCTGTCCCTTTTGGCCTTAGCCAAAGCACGTATGATTTTCTGATGGGTGTTTGTAAGGTCTACACTGATGAATACACGGAATGTATCAGTTTGCAGGTGTTTAAGTTTAGTCCTGGACTCGTAAATCTTATTTTTCAGTTTCCAATTACGGAATCTGCATATTATCTCGGCCTTCCCACCACGGGTTTCTCCAATTATGTGCGACCTATGGATGTCATCAGTCGAAATGTTTATTTCCAACTTGTTACATATTTCAACAATGTTCTCCTCAGTGAGCTGCATATCAGTTTCAAAGAGGGATACCCCATGAAATCGCAAGTTAGTGCGACGACCATATTGTTCTAGATCTTCTAGGGAAGCTTCAAGACTTACCGTTTCCTCTAATTGACTAACTTTAGCAGTCAAAACAACATTTTCTTTGGAGACAGTAGCTACTTGATCGGTTAAATGTTGGATCTTGACTGTGAATGGACCCATGTCTGTACTAATCTGTTGACTAATGGCCGGCGCTAGAGCCGTTGCTAGACTTGGCACAAGACCTGCGATAAAATCAGGGCTGGTTATTGTAGCATGAACAAGTTGAGAAAGGTTTATCGTCTGGCCCTGGTTAGTAAGCACTGTCGTTGGTTGGATAGGAGTAGACTCTTTTGTACTTATGGCGGCCATGTTGATAACCTCAGATCTTATGTCGGGGAGTGAAGATCGTCTACGTTTCGGTACGTGTCACTCGATAATTGTCACACAGCACGCAGATGTACATTTTTAACCGCACGTTTAAATGTCAAAGACTTGGTAATAACGTCATCTTCTGAGAGAGAGAGAAGGGACACAACATGATTTACATAAAATATTATATAAACCTTTTGTCAAAATCGCAGATATTTATGCAAATACACTGTATTTCTTTTGACGATGTATCTTTGGATAAAATATCAACCGTCTTCTAGGTTAAAGCGTCAATCGTAGTTTTGGTTGTTATTACATATTCGTTTTATACAAGTGAAATAAATATATCGTATTGAACAGGAAAACCATGAAATTTTCTGTTTCTTACAAATTTTTCACCTCACGTGGCGCAATTAAGCTACATCAGAAAGGCGCGGGAATATGTAAAGTATTTTTGACGCCAAGTTCAAATGACGTCACGCTTGACAACAAGACAGAGCGCCATTTTGAATGGGTTTACACTGTAATTTGCCGTTCGCAGCTATTATCTGGTAAGATTTCCAGACAATAATGATATGAAATGTGTAGTTTTGTATTTTTGTAGACAGAATGCGGCCTCAATTTTGCCAGATCAAACCTGTACACATATTTATATATCTCGTTGTCGCGATCGTTTTAATACCTTTTTTAACTCTAAAATTATTTCAAGCATTATTTTGTAAATGTGACATTTAGAATAAAAAAATAATCATCTGATAATTTAGAACTGTGAAAATTACCGATATTTACAAATTATCCGAAATATAGTGTCTAATGGCATATTAATTTCAGTTCTACATAACAAAAATAAATTATTGTTTGTAATTATATTATTAATTAAAAACTATAAAGATAGTTTACAAAACAAAAATTCATAATTATCATTATATCTGATTATCATTAAAACAATGGTTTCATATGATTCTGGTCTAAGTATTTTTATTATAACCTAAAAAGAACGATTCAATGATTGAAATAAATTTGTTCTTTTTCAAAAGGACTTTTATGTTAACTCACTTCACATTATAAGTTTAATAGGGTACAAATACGTTAAAAAATATAAAAAAAACACATAATTTTAATTAAGTTGAATTTAAAATGTTCATTGGAAAAATCATTAAAATTGTAATAAATGTTTTGATTATATTGCACAACAAAACTACTTGCTGTAGTTTTTATGTCAAAATCACAATGCTGGCGAAACTAACTAACTAAACTGCATTATTCTAATCTGATCTACGTTATGAGAGGTCTTTACTTTGACTTTTATTGCTGTTTTATGCACACTTAACACACTTCTAAAAAAATATCCCTATAAAAATGTAAATCTATCTGATCACTTACAGATCTATTATGAAACTATCTGTCACAGACAGCATCACAATATACCATGCCTTCAAGTACATTTGAAATATGACACCCATCTGCTTCGCAAATAATAATAAAAAAACATCAAATGATAAAGAAGTCTTCTTTTCCCTATGCCTACTCATTCTTTTCCTAGGAAATTAAGTAAAGATCCCATTGGAAATACATTCAACAAGATGTTTTCTCATGTACGTGGTGTCAACTCTTCATTCCTGTTAAATCCGTTGAAACAAAATTCTACCAAGTTAGCAATAGCAAAAATCCCACAGTCAACCGCGTTTTTCTGATGTTGCACATTTGGTTAAAAAAATTTTTTTTTAACTTTTCTATTTTTCACGTATAATAAAGACAACTGCATTGTGTGTAATCGGTGGTTGAGAGGTGGTTGACCGTTAGTTTCCATGCCTTGTTCTTCCTCTGACGCCGAATAAGGGGGTGAGTAGTGGGTGATGGAGGTCTAATAGTTGGTTGTTGAGTAGTGGGTGTTGGAGGTCTTGTAGTTGTTTGTTGACCAGTGCGTGGTAGATTTCTAGTAGTTGGTTGTTGACTAGTGTATGTTGGAGGTCTAGTAGTTGGTTGTTGTCTAGTGGGTGTTGGAGGTCTAGTAGTTGGTTGTTGACTAGTGAGCGGTGGAGGTCTAGTAGTTGGTTGTTGACTAGTGTGTGCTGGAGGTCTAGTAGTTGGTTGTTGACTAGTGGGTGTTGGAGGTCTAGTAGTTGGTTGTTGACTAGTGAGCGGTGGAGGTCTAGTAGTTGGTTGTTGACTAGTGAGTTTTGGAGGTTTAGTAGTTGATTGTTGAGTAGTTGGTGGTGGAGGTTTCGTAGTTTGTTGTTGAGAAGTGGGTGGTGAAGGTCTAGTAGTTGGTTGTTGACTAGTGTGTGTTGTAGGTCTAGTAGTTGGTTGTTGAGAAGTAGGTGGTGGAGGTTTCGTAGTTTGTTGTTGAGTAGTGGGTGGTGGAGGTCTAGTAGTTGGGTGTTGACTAGTGGGTGGTGAAGGTCTCGTAGTTGGTTGCTGAGTAGTGGGTGGTGGAGGTCTAGTAGTTCGTTGTTGACTTGTGGATGGTGGAGGACTAGTAGTTGGGTTGATGAGTAGTGGGTGGTGGAGGTCTAGTAGTTGGTTGTTGAGTAGTGGGTGGTGGAGGTCTAGTAGTTGGTTGTTGACTAGTGTGTGTTGTAGGTCTAGTAGGTGGTTGTTGAGTAGTGGGTGGTGGAGGTCTCGTAGTTGGTTGTTGAGTAATGGGTGGTGGAGGTCTAGTAGTTGGTTCCTAAGTAGTAAGTGATGGAGGTCTAGTAGTTGGTATTTGAGTAATCGGTGGTGGAGATCTAGGTCTAGTAGTTGGTTGTTGAGTAGTGGGTGGTGGAGGTTTCGTAGTTTGTTGTTGAGAAGTTGGTGGTGAAGGTCTAGTAGTTGGTTGTTGACTAGTGTGTGTTGTAGGTCTAGTAGTTGGTTGTTGACTAGTGTGTTTTGTAGGTCTAGTAGTTGGTTGTTGAGAAGTAGGTGGTGAAGGTTTCGTAGTTTGTTGTTGAGTAGTGGGTGGTGGAGGTCTAGTAGTTCGTTGTTGACTGGTGGATGGTGAAGGTCTCGTAGTTGGTTGCTGAGTAGTAAGTGGTGGAGGTCTAGTAGTTGGTTGTTGAGTAGTGGGTGGTGGAGGGCTCGTAGTTGGTTGCTGAGTAGTAAGTGGTGGAGGACTAGTAGTTGGTTGTTGAGTAGTGGGTGGTGGAGGGCTCGTAGTTGGTTGCTGAGTAGTAAGTGGGGGAGGACTAGTAGTTGGTTGTTGAGTAGTGGGTGGTGGAGGTCTAGTAGTTGGTTGTTGAGTAGTGGGTGGTGGAGGGCTCGTAGTTGGTTGCTGAGTAGTAAGTGGTGGAGGACTAGTAGTTGGTTGTTGAGTAGTAGGTGGTGGAGGTCTCGTAGTTGGTTGCTGAGTAGTAAGTGGTGGAGGTCTAGTAGTTGGTTGTTGAGTAGTGGATGGTGGAGGACTAGTAGTTGGTTGTTGAGTAGTGGGTGGTGGAGGTCTCGTAGTTGGTTGCTGAGTAGTAAGTGGTGGAGGACTAGTAGTTGGTTGTTGAGTAGTGGGCGGTGGAGGTCTAGTAGTTGGTTGTTGACTTGTGGATGGGGGAGGACTTGTAGTTGGTTGTTGAGTAGTGGGTGGTGGAGGGCTCGTAGTTGGTTGCTGAGTAGTAAGTGGTGGCGGTCTAGTAGTTGGTTGTTGAGTAGTGGATGGTGGAGGACTAGTAGTTGGTTGTTGGGTAGTGGGTGGTGGAGGTCTCGTAGTTGGTTGCTGAGTAGTAAGTGGTGGAGGACTAGTAGTTGGTTGTTGAGTAGTGGGTGGTGGAGGTCTAGTAGGTGGTTGTTGAGTAGTGGGTGTTGAAGGTCTCGTAGTTTGTTGCTGATTAGTAGGTGGTGAATGACTCGCAGTTGGTTTAGTAGTAGGTGTTGGAGGTCTCGTAGTTGGTTGTTGAGTAATGGGTGGTGGAGGTCTAGTAGTTGGTTCCTGAGTAGTAAGTGGTGGAGGTCTAGTAGTTGGTATTTGAGTAATCGGTGGTGGAGGTCTAGGTCTAGTAGTTGGTTGTTGAGCAGTGGGTGGTGGAGGTCTAGTATATATATTTATAATGTGTGTTGAAATTTTAGCTATTAGAATGAGGAACAATACAAATATAAAAGGTATTGATTTTGATAATAGTCCTATTTTTTTGTCTCAATATGCGGATGACACTTCACTGATTTTAGATGGAACAGAGAGATCACTTAGAGAATCAATTGATGAACTAAAAACTTTTGCAAAAATATCTGGTTTAAAAATAAATGTATCTAAAACACAGGCTATTTGGATTGGGAGTAAAAAAATATAGTGATGAAGTTGTGTACCCTGAATTGAATATACAGTGGGAAAATTAAAACTTTATCCTTTAAGGCATTGAGTTTCATGTTGACCTACACCGAATACCTAAACTGAATTATGATAAAAAAACTAGTTAAGATAAAGGCCCTTATTAGAACTTGGGAAAGAAGAATTTTGACTCCAATAGGTAGAATCCATATCATAAAGGCACTATAAATTTCTCAGTTTAATCATCTCTTTATCTCTTTACCAAACCCAGATGAGAATTTCCTGAAAAAGTTAAACACAGAACTGTACTGGTTTTTTATGGAAAATTAAAATAGATAAAGTGAAAAGAGATATAACTGTTAAAAAATATATTGACGGAGGTCCAAAAATGTTACATGTAAAGTCTTTCATTGAATCTCTAAAGTTAACGTGGTTAAGAAGACTCTATACAAGTCCAAGTTAATGGCAAATTATTCCAAGATCTTCCGTTGATGATCATATTTTGGCTAACTGTGGAACTGAGTATATTTCAATATGTCACAATAACTGTAAGAATTTATTTTTGAAAGATGTTTTTGAAACATGGATAAACTTATCAAATAAACACTTTTCATATCAATCTCTAGATAAATTGGCCAAAACACCAATATGGTATAACAATGTTATTAAAGTAGGTAATCAGAGTATTTTTTTATCGGGATTGGTACAATAAAGGAATTACTATTATTAGCGACTTAATCAATAAAGACACTAATTTGTATTACTCTTTTCAGGAATTTCAACAGGTCTTTGGCATAAATACAAACTTTCTTAATTAGCAAGGATTTATTTCAGCTATTCGAAAACATACAGAAACAAGATTTACCATGTCCTATCTATCCTTTCATACCAATCAATCTATAAATACTTTTCCGCAGTAAAAAAGGGACACAAGATTTTTATTATTTACTCAATAAAAATAATACAATATCCACTGGAAGAAAAAAATGGGATGATGTTTTTAATTTTGATAATGAAACATGGAAGAAAATATATAAAATGCCTTTTCATATAACCAAAAATTCAAAATTACAGTGGCTTCAATACAGAATCAATCAACACATTTTGACAACAAACTAATTCTTATTTAAGGCAGTAATAGCTGATAGTCCTTATTGTAACTCATGTAAAACTGATATTGAAACAATAGAACATACTCTATGGGAATGTAATAAGGTACAGGTTATGTTACAAAATTTTGAGTTTTTATTAGATGCTTTAATGATCCCTTTTACTTACAATAAGGAGACTTTTATCTTTGGACTATATAATCAAGATGGAATAAGAACACCAATAGACACCAATTGATTATGAAAGAATATATTTATTCAGCAAGATGCCTACAAACAAATTTATCTATAAATGGTCTTAAAAAAGCAATAAAGGACAACTATACTACATGAAAATATATTGCAACAGGTAAAGATGACAAATATATTAACCTTTTTAAAAATAATTGGAAAAAATGGCTAAAGCTAATTAATATCTCCTGAATCTTCAATATGCTGAACTTTATTTTAAGAATACTGTTTACAGTTATAATATGTAATATTATTGGACACAAGTATATGAGTTGTTTTGTATCCACTTTTCCTATCCATAAGACATCAACCTATTTTGTTTAGCTATTACTATACCTATATTGACATTTGCAGCTGACAACACATGCTCTTTACTCTCTCCTGTTTTCATATGCTAGTCATACCTATAGATATATAGATATTTACTACTGATTGCCCGACATTTTTTTCTTTTTATTAACCTTTCTGCTTTCGTTATACAAATTCAATGTATATGTAAACATTGGAAAAACATATTAAAATGACAATCAAAAATTGTGTGTGTGAAAGTGGAAGCGAGATTAGTGTGTGTGAGACAAAAAATATATATTCAAATGTCGTATTACCTAGGGGTAAGTGGTAGAAGACCACCCACCATACTAATGTAAACAGACGCCGCCCAAAACCGTCGCAAGCATATGCCTACACATGCACATTACAATGGTGAGCGGGGGTAAGCCACCTTTTACACAAAAAAAAATAATTTGAATTTCTAAACTTTAACACCCTAAGATAAATTTAAATTACGTAATGAAACAGCGAATGAACACGAAATAAACGCAATTTCCACATGCAAATGAGATACCAGCGCGTCAGTCCTTAAAATCGTATATCTCAGATAAATATCCGGCAATTGCTTTTACAAACCCGAGCGCTTCGCGTGTATTATATTCCTACCTTAATACCAGGCTTGAAATGAGTCTTCGTTGGTTGTTTTAAATCTATGAATTGAGCTCAGTGGTAAATCGTATCTTTTAGTTTTATTAGCTCACCTGGTCCGAACGACCATGGTGAGCTTATGCCATACCGCAGCGTCCGTCGTCCGTCCGTCCGTCCGTCCGTCAACTTTTCCTTTAAAACGCTACTAGTCCTGAATGGCCAAGTAGATTTTGACTAAATTTGGTCTGGAGCCTCCTTAGGCCAAGGGGACTCAATTTTGTATAAATGGAGGGTGTTGCCCCCCTGGAGGCAGAGGGGCGGGGCCCAATAGGGGAAATAGAGGTAAAA
Organism: Mizuhopecten yessoensis; assembly: GCF_002113885.1. Classification (NCBI taxonomy): domain Eukaryota; kingdom Metazoa; phylum Mollusca; class Bivalvia; order Pectinida; family Pectinidae; genus Mizuhopecten; species Mizuhopecten yessoensis. The sequence continues at coordinate 110,662 of NW_018479915.1, read as the reverse complement.
TCTTCAAAATCCTTCTCCTACCGTAGGGATTAAGGAATTTTGTCCTAATTTAGTCTGGAGCATCCCTGGGCTAAGGGGACTCAATTTTGTATAAATGGTGGGTGTGGCGCCCCTTGGGGCAGATGGGCGGGGCCGAATAGGGAAAATAGGTAAAACCTTCAAAATCCTTCTCCTACCGTAGGGATTTAGGGATTTTATCCTAATTTAGTTTGAAGCATCCTTGGGCCAAGGGGACTCAATTTTGTATAAATGGTGGGTGTGGCCCCCCTTGGAGCCGAGGGCCGGGGCCGAATAGGGGAAATAGAGGTAAAACTTTCAAAATCCTTCTTCTACCCTAGGGATTAAGGAATTTTATCCTTATTAAGTCTGGAGCATCCTTGGGCCAAGGGGACTCAGTTTTGTATAAATCGTGGGCCTGAGGGTCGGGGCCCAATAGGGGAATATAGCAAATTATTCTATGAAATCCTTCTACTTCTGTAGGAATGACAGGATTTTGTCCATATTTGGTGTTGAGCATCCTTGGGTTAAGGGAAACCAATTTTGTATAAACGGCGGGTCTGGCCCCCTTGGGGGTTGAGGGGTGGGGTCCAATATGGGAAATGAAGCAAATTCTTAAAATCCTTCTTCTTCTTCGGTTTCTGTACAAAACAGATCTTTGGTAAAAAGCGAAGCGGGGTTGGGTTTAAGCGAGTTGGATTTGGTAGAGCCACGGAGATTTTCGTAAAACAACATTTCATTTATTTTGAATGTACTTTTGTTAACTTATCATTAAAATTATAATTCCTATGATAACTTTATCTAAGCACTCTTTTTATTTACGGACACACCGGAAATATAATATATTAGTCGTTGCAGAAAGGTGTAATCTCTCTTAACTATTTGACATGCCTAATTCAGTATCTCCTTAAAACGTCCATTTAGAAACAGCTAAATGATGAGCTCACGTATTTGATATTGAGTAAATATAAGTACTTTGTTTGTTTGTTTGTTTGTGTTTAACGGCCCATCGACGGCTAAGGTCATTTAGGGCAATGTCGATAATCATTTTTTTTTATATTTTTTATTCTTTTTTTAACAAACATGTGAGTAGCGAAGATAAAATCAAATAAAAAGGCTCATTTTTAAAAGCATTCGCATGGTATGTGTAGATTATTAAAAATAAAAAGGGGGTTAAAAATAAAAACAGAGATAACGAATAGATGATATGGACTATGTAATATATATAACGTCAATGAGGGTAAGGTGGGTTAAAAGACATCAGGATCTATAGAAAAGACCGATGTCTTTTAAATAGTTAAATAATAATTTCGAGTCCACGGAAGTGAAAAGAGTTTTCATATAAGTTAACAACTTAGACAAGATTAAATAACAAAAAGGGACACGTCGTCGTGGCCCAAGCCAAACTCTCCGTATGTCGTTGTTTCCACAGCTTGATTCTTACATAACCCATTAGGTGTTTTTTTCTGAACGTTACACTTTTAAATATTGCTGCCAGTAATGAATATATACCAGTGAGAATTTAATCATAGAATCCTCATCCGTCGGTATTGTCTCATACGCCGACATTGGCAGGAAATACCCTTTTTAAACGATTTTTGTATGTATATCTTATTAACTGTGATGTGATCATTGATGATGTCGCGTCTGCACCGAGACCGCTTGGTCCTCGCCGTTATTTAGTTTAAATCAATTTTATTGCAACAAAAGACAAATGGATTGGACAAAAGTTATTGCAACTTACAAACGTCCTTTCCGTAACAGAATATATATATACAAAATTAATGCGTCGCGTAATAACCTAAAACAAATTTATACATGTATATATATATATAAGATGTTAAAGATGGGTTACAGCAAAAGAGGTAATGATAGGATTAGGGACACCAACGTATAGTTTTTTAAATATGAATTCGGAGAGTTAACTTGAGATCGCGTGAGTGATTTTCCTAATCGAGTCGGCGTAAGTAGTATACCTAATCTATACACACATATCCTTCTGCTTTTCTAAAGTTCAATCACATTCCGTGCCGCATTTGCCTTTCTCCTTTGTCACTCCAAGTCCTTCTGTGAATTTCTTCCTTACATATTTAGCCGACTAGATTAGGAAAACCGGACACGCGCTCTTTGTCATATGGAAACGGCTATGGTATTGATGGACGCTAAGATTGAAATTAATACACAGAGATCGTTGGTGTTGGAAAAAGGGAGAGCGTCTATCTGTCAATGATTTCCATCCGAGCTTATTCGACCTGCTTCATACTGCATGTTCTCAAATTTATTCGAAAATGTGATATTACAATTGTACCATACTTCACAGGCATATTCAATAGTGGTATTATTAAAACAAGTTTTTTCTATTTAGGATGTATTTTAATTTCCTTAAAGTTGCAATGTACTTTGTAGTGTTTGTTAATATATGTTCAATGTGAGAGTTCCATGTTTTTAATAATAGGGATAGGTGTGTTGTCGAAAAGAAATTGTGGGTTAGAAGGTATATTTGTGTTAGAAATTGAAGAGTATTTCGGTTTTATTTGGGTTGAAATTCATTAACCATTTATTTGACCAAAGGGTTTAATTGTTCCATGTCATAGTAAGTTACTTGTTTTATATCGTGTAAATTTTTGGAAGAGTGTGCTAATGCGGTGTCGTCAGCAAAAAGTCTAGTCATTGATAGAAGTGTATTTGAAATATCGTTGATGTATACAAGAAAAAGAAGTGGCCCTAAAACTGAACCTTGAGGAACTTAGACTTTGATAGATACTTCAGAAGATATAGCAGTTTTTAGTACCACTGACTGGCGTCTGTTACTTAAGTAGTTTTTAATCCAATCTAAAAGTTTACCTTTTATCCCGTATTTTTCTAATTTAATTAATAGACCCTTATGCCAGCCTCGGACCAAAGCCTTAGAAAAGTCACAAAAAACAAGAGCAGTGTACTCACGATTCTCCAGCGCTGTAAGTATGCTATGATAGAGTTCGATGAGTTGGTGAGTTGTAGAGTGATTTGGTAAGAAGCCAGACTGTAAAGTATATAGAAGTTTGTTGCTGAAGAGATAGTTATAGATGAGCTTCTGAATTATTCGTTCGAAAAGTTTGCCAATGCAGCTAAGTAAAGAAATGGGTCTGTAGTTATTTGCCAATTCAGATTCCCTCCTTTTGAAAATAGGTGTCACATGGGCAAGTTTCCATGAATCAGGAATTACAGAAGTACGAAAGGATTCGTTGAATAGAAGTGCGAGGGGTGCAGATATTTCATTGGATACCATTTTAACATCTTATGACTGATGCCGTCAGGACCAGCAGCTTTATTAGTGTCTAAAATATTGGTTATATCTAAAACCTCTTGTTCTGTTATTACAATTTCAGTAAGGGACGCATCTGTTTGGTTGTCAAAATAGGGTATATCGTCGTTATGATCATCAAGGTCAGAAACAGATTTTAAGAAGTTATTTAGAATATTTGATTTGTCATAGTCGTCTGTGGTTAAGCGGTTATTAGAAGGGTTTAGTAAGGGAGGTATATCGGTAGAAATGTTGCCTTTTAAAAGCATACGCATTAGTTTCCGGAATGCTTTAGGATTAGCTGAGCTATCATTGATAAGTCCATCTACATTTGTATAAAAAAAGTGTTCTTGCATGTTTAAGCATAGTATTTACTTTGTTTCGTGCACGTTTAAATTTAGCTTCAGACAATGGGGTTTTAACTCTGATGAAATGTTTCCTTACCCTGTTTATACGTTAAGTTTCTTTTCTTATATCTCCGTTCATCCATGGTTTGTCGTTTTTATTTACAGTTACAATTTTGTAGGAACATGTTTTTCTAAAATAGAAATAATTTTGTCAGTGAACAGTTTACATTTTTCGCTTACATTATCTGCATAAGAAAACAAATCTATCCAATTTACCTGTCCTACCTCTGTTTTAAGATTTAAAATATTTGCTCTGTTGTATAACCATATTTTCCTCTTAAAATACTTTGGTGTTGGTAGACAGGATGACAATGACACAATTATAGCTCTGTGGTCACTTATAGCTTCTAAAACTGGTACAACAATGAATGATTCGGAGGATATAGTATCACTGATGTAAAATGGGTCTATAAGGGATTGTGTAGTATTTGCTACTCTAGTTGAACTGGTAATCAGGTTAGTTAGATTATATTGCTGTGTTAGAATGCTAAGATCATTGTTATTTCCTGTTAATAAGTCAATGTTAGTATCCCCTGTTAATATATCATGAGAAGTGTAGTCAAAAGCTATGTCAAAAGATGTTTCAGTCGAGTCCAAATTCCAGAGTTAGTATTTTGCCATGGAGGTTCGTATTCCGTCTTTGCGTATTGCAGAGTTATCTTCTCTTGTGAGCAGATATTGATTGTTACGTCATTGGTTTGTGAGAGTAACGACATCAATTTTTGAGGAAACGACGTAATTTTCTCACACAAACCAATGACGTAACAATCAATCCCTGCTCAAAAGAGAAGATAACTCTGCAATACGCAAAGACGGAATAGTACCATAGAAGATATTTCTTAATATCAGTACAAAATTCAATCCAAATTATTTCGTCATTTGGTGATTCAATATCAAGTCTGCGTTTAGGCAGTATGTCTTAAGTTGCAAAAATCTTAACACCGCCACCAAAAGCGTTCCTGTCTTTTCTAAGTATTGTTTAGAAGTTAGTAAGAAGATGGTCAGAATCAGGGATAGAAGGATCGAGATGTGTTTCTGTTAGGCACAATATGTCTACGTCATCGGTAAAACTCTCAAGAAAAAACAATTTTATTTCTAACGCTACGAATATTCAAGTGCATGATTTTTAATGAGTTATCGTCAAGAACAGAAAAGGATATATTGTCGGAGTCGTTAGATGAAGAAAAACTGTCTGCTGGTCCTGGATTTGGGTGTATGTCCCCTGACAAAAGTAAGATCAAGATTAAGACAAGGGCGATGTTGTTTGGGTTGCTATATGTCTGTAGAAAAACAAGAAAAATAACTGCTATAGGCAAATATATAAAATGTAGCTTAAATATATCGTAATAGGTGTTGTTGTTGAATCTGTACGTATTGTTTAAATGGGTTTGTTTAGAGTAATATAGTCCGATAGCACATCTTCGTGTGGATAATGAGCACCCTGTCATGGGGGATAGAAAAAAGTACGAAATAGGGACATGGAGACTGCTAACGGATAGTTCTGTTATTGTTACATATACGACTGTCAGATAACCAGGATAACTAAAAGGTAAGAGCGAGGGGGACAAAGAGTGTGGAATGAAAGACAATAGGTAGGGAACAATATAAACACATTTGACACAGTTACACAACATTGAAAAAACAATAATGACATTGTAGTAATGTGTTTGCGGGTGATCATTAGAAATATGACGCTGGAAAAATTACTAGTCTTAAGTCAGACAGATGACGTTACTTTAAACATGAGTATAAACACGGATGGGCATATATATTGTAACAAACATGACAAAAATATGTATAGCAATGAAATCATAAATGAGCATCAACTCAAACTATCATACGTGACAGTCGACACGAATGTAGATACAAAAATGTAACATGAGTGACAACATGTATGTAAAAACGTTTGTATACACGAATGGCCACAAGTGCATGTACATGTACTATGAAAGAACACGAAAGCGATCGTGTGTAAAAATAAATGCAAGTGTGAAGGGACATTAAAGGGACATCACGCGAAAAGCCATATTTTTTTTAATGAATGTATGTATTGTATGCACTTCCACTTATTTTACCTCTCTATCCCCATATTCATAGTCCGTTCCAAATGTCCAGTTTGACCACTTGAATTGTTCGGGAAAGCCCTGCTAAAAATAGCGCCGGTCACGTCACCTGACTAAGCAGTAAACACGAGCGGTCTGGGCGAGATGAAACGGTTTCCCAAGGGGCCCCTAGAGAGGGGCGTCAGGCAACTGCAACTTCTTACCGCACTATGAAACCAAGTAATATGATTTCTAAGTCCGTATTAAAACTTATTGAACAGTAGTTATTCATCATTATAAGTTAATTGCACACTTGCCAATATTCAGAATTTAAATTTATTTAGCTTTAAACATATTTCTTGCCAATAAAATTGAACAAGGGATGGGGCACACGTTTTTACAATTTATCACGGACTTCTCCCGTCATACATTTACAACTAAATGTCAACAATGATAATAGGCATAAACATAAAGTATATATATATAAATATATATTGAATTTAGTACCGGAATGTGACATCTGTACGGGGCTAAACACCTTTCTTCAACCATGGGACAAACCTTTCTGTAAAAAGGATTATTCACGAGACGAATATTCCTTTTCAAATGTTTTCATAAAGTGCATATATGCAATGACAAACTACACGCGTATAAAAAAAAAGAAACGTTTGTGATTTGTTTTATTACATTGTACAACTCAATATCTTTGGCCAATGTTTTTTTTTCTATACCATGCATAAACAAATATGTATACTCTCTTTCCCACTTTCACCGTCTCCATACGCTAACTCTTAGTGAGTCATATTAGCCATCACACACACTAAACTGTATGGCAAAACCACTACGTGTATATGTAGAATATGTGTCAGATATGGGCCACTTGATAATTATATTTTTTCAATACTTTTCATAGATTAAATCATTCTTGTCAATGGACCCTTTTTATGTTGAGCCAAGTTTTCTTTAATCATTTCATTTTTGTCCGAAACAGAAGCCGTAGTTATCGGCAGCACGCGTCATTTTTACAACGTAAACAAATGTTTCTTCCCCTGTTTTCAATACATATTCCGATTCTATCTGAAGTCGAAGATTAATTCTTTATAGAGAAAAGGTTGTTACATGATCATACATTCTGAGTCAACAACATATGAAAACATGAACTGTTGAAATATTACGATTTAAAAAAAAAAATTTACGCGATCCTTTTTACTAGAAGTAGGTTCTCCTTCCTCAGTTATTCATCCTGGCCCATCATTTTACATTTTTACTCTATAGCTGCCATAATGTAGCTTTCTGACGACGAGATATTTTTTTTATATATATTACGTCGTTGCGCCAGAGGAAGCCGGGTATTCATATTAGTACTAATTTAAATCGTGTATGTAAAAACAAACAAAAAATCGTTTAATTCAGCAATATAATTAAATCATACACTTTTAATGAACCCGGTAATATTATAAATTATGTAAATCTAAAAGCGCACGTATCTCATTTGACCCCGATCACGAGCACCGACAGAGACGGCTATCACAACAGTTAACCCTTGGAGGGCCTCATGACAAAATCAAACTAACCAGTCACTTATCGCTTCCTTTCGCATAAACCACTGTATAATTATAGAAACACAAAGTAAACTCTCTCCGATACATGCCCATCGACATATTAAACTAAGTTCATCTGTGTTCAAACTCAGACAAAGATACTAGCGAGGTTAATAGTTTTAGATATTTATTCATAACATAAACAGCGCTAGCATTTCTGTCGATTCCATTTCAGCTTAACTGACTATCCTGAAGAATACATGCACCGTACTAACTGCTAGGGCAGTTGTTTTCTCCTTTGAATACTCCCACCTGTAATAATGATTCCGTAACGTACTCCGTGCGCTATCTTTTGACCATTTGGCAACTTTTCGCTTCGTAGCTGACACGGTACAACACTTTTCTTTGGCTTACTTCACACGGTCAGTCATTTTGTTTACAAAGAAATGGTGTGCAATGCGCATGCGCTAGTAGAGGGAAATCCCTGAACAAAACGTTGGTCAGACAGGTAGAAATACCGATGATTATCTTAGATTTAATCATTTTTATGAATCTATTTCAGCCAAATCCGATCGTTATTTTCCATAAGGAGTCTCACTTGATATGTTTATGTAGTATTTGAAAAAAAGACAAAAAAAATAGTTACTTCACCGTGATGTCCCTTTAATGGACACGAATGTAAATCGGATAAGACTTGATGTTAGCCCGAACATAAACATAACAATCACGAAGGAGCCGTCAGAGAATTTGCACGCGTACGTATTTATGAATTCATGAAAGGTCCGAGTTTAAAAGATATTGTAGACATGTCTGTACAAGGCATGAAAACAGCATATTCATTTGTGGTATGAAAACTTTTTTCGTACAAGAAATAGATTATAAGTATATATACGCAATAGCAACAGAAAAAACCATAAACCCATATGCACACGAATGTATATACATACATCTGTATGTACATACACACACATCCTAGTACTTTCATACACATACTAATACAAATATATAATGTACATATCAACACACACACACACACACACACACATTCCATGACATGCATGTGTATACACATATTAGTGTAATTTATAAGCAAACATTATCTATGACTCTGGAAATTTGTACACAAGGGGTTTTATGTTTATGTTCGGGAAGAACAAAAACAAATAGACAAACGAAAACACACCAGCGCCTAGCCTAATAACACCGTTAGAGAGGGGGCAACCTTGCGCGTCCTGCTTCTTAAGGACTTTTAAATCAGTAATTAAACCATGTAAGTGTCTAGCACCAATCGCCTCTGTAAATTTAAACTCATGTAGAATCTTTCAGGTTGATGTTAAATCAATGTGAATCTACTAGGTATCGAGTTCAATCATTACAACTAGTGCTTGTTTTTAGTTAACTGCCGCGAGACCTGCGTGATAGAAGAGAACATTCTAAAAAGAGGCTTTTAACATTACGTAACATCACCTTCTGATATCAATATAGATTTTCTTTTCTTTTTTTCCTGTGAAAGGTTGGGAAGTGAAAGCAACGTCAGCACCATGTATCAGAATTTAAAGGACAGATAAAGTTGACAGTACGCGGCCTACGGAAAACTTACGGAACGTTCACACGGGAATGACAATTGTTTTAGCATTTTAATTTAGACAGATTTCTAACAGCTGTGTGTGAGAACGTTACGTACTTGGTAACGATTCACTAGGTCCATAGTTTTAACGCTATTAAACACGATGTATGAAGTACATGAGAAGCATGTCGCGGAACGGTGTTGATTTCGTGTTCCTTTTACTGTCCTAGCGAATCAACGAGGCCGTCTTGGTACAGGTATGTCCTGATGTGCAATGCGGCCGCATATATCACATAGGACATTTCACAATTGAACGGATAATTTCGCTATTTTATACACTAAAATATTTTATGACTAGAAAATTAAGAAGATTCTGTTTGTGAACTACGAGCTTTGCTTATGTGACAATGAAAAATCAGTAGTTTGGTAGCCATGTGTATGGAAACTACAATGTGTACATGCGTTAACCACGAACCATTTGTAGTTAAAGGAAATGCTATAAGAATCGAGTGCTTCTGTTGTATGGAAAACGATTGCGGAAATATTACATTTGATACTTTGTAAAATGGTATAACCTTCTGAAGGATGTGTCAATTTGATAATATCGTCATCGATTTTCAACAAATCTGTCCAGGAAATTTAAGAATGTGACCGGTTTTCATGTGTTCACTTGTTAACACCAACATTATAACTAAAATGTTTACATCACTGTTCCGTATTCTTATGTTCATCGCGACTTGTTGGACGGAAGTAGATTTGTGTCTGCGACGAAGCTCAAATGAAAAGAACCCTGTGCACGACAAAGGGTTCGACAACCTGTTCCGTACAAACACGGAGGAATTGGAGAACGTGCCCATTCACTTTGACAAACCGATTCCTCGATGGATTACTGGAACATTGGTAAGAACCATTCATTTATCAATGCTCCTATTTTATCTAATAATATTTACCAAATATATACAAAAGTTTTGGACCTTAGTTAAAGAGCTACAAGTTTGAGTTAACTCACATGGTACAGACCCTGGACCGTTTTTCTTGTCCGTTTAAACGCAAACGCAATGCAAACGGAACGCAAACGGAACGGAAACGCAACGGAAACGCACACAAACCGTTTCATTAAACACGCTCCTAAAACGCCGTTCATAGTATACCAATAACGGACTTAGCTTCAGATGTACTTGCTCGCGGAAGCGTGTCGGTCTCTGACCCTAACTCTGACCTGTATTTACCTATACAGCACTGAGTGTTGTTTGCACAGCGAGAGATGCAGATGCACTTATAGGCAACATTTTCCCTGTCAGCACCAAAAAAATAATTTGGAATGATGATTTTTCCGACGATTTTTTGTGAGTATTGATAATTCGTTTTGAAATGGAATTAAACTTCTAATGGCATCCGTTTGGAACTCAACAGTACATTACATTTAACATATACTCTGTTAATCTACACGACGCCGAAACACATTCCCTTATATGAATTCATTAGATTAAAAGTATATTTGATGTTGGTGGTTTCTCACTTATCTTTTTCGTTTTTTTTCTATATTTTCCTCAAACATTATTTCAAGATGAAGTTACGGGAATAGTCTTGAACAATGGTTCTTCCACATTAACAATACATATGGATACGCCTATTGGGTAGTTTATTTTTTTAGTGTCAAATTCTGAATTTGTTGCTTAAAATATATGTTAATCAATTTGTCGAAAAAAAACTAACAACCGAAACTAAACAATGTATACGTATAATTGTTTGTTTTTATTTAAACTAGGCGATAGCAAATGTTCAAAAGGAGATGAAATATGAAACTTGTGTTTGGAAAATATTGGATATGAATATCATCATATTCATAAAACAAGTGAATGTGATGTGTTTGCATAGAGTATTATTCCTGTATTATCTTACGAATCCAACTGAAATGCTGCAAGCGAATTCCGTGTAATTATTGTTCGTTTTTCTTAAAATCGTCCTTCTCTACTTATATCTCAAACATGTATAATTCTTACGATATTCTCTTTAGTGGTATTATTTGATGATTATAATCAGTATTTATATGAATGATATTGAAGCCGGAGCGTTAGTTATATGTATCTTATCTATACATCTTACAACACAACATACATGTATACATTCTATGCACCGTGTTACGCTAAATCATATTCTTCTTAAAAGAAATTATGGTTAACAAATATAAAATGAATATACTGTATTTCATAATATCAATAGACTATCAACAACATGTTTATAACCTATATGGTATACTTTTTTAAGAATGGTAATCAAACTTACACAATGAGTACTTCAGCTACGAATCACTCAACATTTAATCTTTCTATTCATAAGTTTACAATCTATTGATGAGTGCCAAGCGTCAGCGTTCCACTTTCTATATATTGTATATCAAATATCATCGTTATCTATTATTTATACTGTAACCGACACGATCCTTGGGAAAAAAATCCTGTAAGACAGGACTATCAAGTACACTGAAAAACATTGTTATTATTCGTCAAATAGTTATATGAGCTATTAATATGAGCTCATTCCTTCACTGTCTCATTATTTTTGTAATTTATAAAAATCTTAAATAGATCCTATAGGAAAAATCTTAGTCCTATGTCACTGAATATTATTGTCATCTTATTCTCACTATACCACAGTGTCTACTATCATGCAATGGTAAAAAAAAAATCAGTACCGTATGACACACTACAGTGTTTCATATGTTCCATGTAAATTTTCTCTCAATTAGTTATATGAGCTATCAATACTTGTTGTTTCAGGATCAGGGTAAATTGCAATTATAAGAATTAGAATTACGCATCTTGAATTATGTATGAAGGGGTTCCTTCGCTGACTCATTATTTTTGTAATTTACATAATTTTAAATCGGTCATATAGGATAAATCCTAGTCCTATGTATACGTATCTGAATATTATTGTCATTTTTATGGTCACTACACCACGGTGTCTACTATCTTAACCTTGTAGTGATAAATTCACAGTACCGTATGATACCTTACATTTTGTTTCATATCATGCATGTATACTAAATATCTGACCCAGTATCATGTCGGATAATATGAATCCCATCGCGGTAACATCTTTTTGATAACTGTTAAGGCTCACCGTCTGTTTTGCAATGTCAAAAGTACTAATTAGTAACGATAAGTAAAGGATGTTTTTTTTTCTTTCTTAGATAAGGTACATTCGAAGGTAACTTAAAATGCTTGTTTGTATATATTGTTATTTGTATCGTAAATAGCTTATAATGTAACTACGATATGTAACTACGATATGTTTGGCAACATATATACTAAGTAGAAATTGTTAATAACCATGTAAATATATTTATGCACTATTTGTTCATGTGCTGTCGTATGGATACATGTGTCTTTATCTTCAGTCTCATAGATAAATGTCCATTGTAAAGTAATGAATTTTTGGGATTTTAACAATTCCCCATCACTGTATCTAAATCTACCTTTTCCACTGTTTCCTGTAGTACCAAATAGTATTTCAAACGGCATTGTTAGTGGTTAGCATGTTTCTTATGTACTTTCTTGCCTCATATACGCCTCCTTATCTTTTCCCTATATCTTCCTATCTATCATTCGATCTTGAACGTTCCCCCTATTCCCTTTTTGTCCTAACCATTTTCCTCTACTCTTTATAATGATCTGTCTCGAGCAGTACCGGTACACGATTGGCATTTGGAGCTTTTACTCTTTTATGACAAGCGTAAGTAAAAACATACGGCGCAAACCACGTTTTAAATCTTTACATAACTGTACTCACCCTACTTCTGTTAGTGTTTTACTCTGCATATGCTATCTACTATTCCTTCTTCTCCTCACTTGTGGGGACGTCCAGCCTAACCCCGGTCCAAATAAACTTAACTATCTATCTTTCTTTCACATAAATGTACGAAGTATTTTGGCCACTACAGATGAAAGTAACACTCGTTATTATAAGTTAGATGAAATTGAGAGCGTTCTTTGCAATGACTTTATGTATGACATTATAGCTATATCTGAGACATGGTTATGTCCAGAAATTGAAGATTCTATTCTTCAATTAGAAAACTTTAAACTTTACAGAAACGACAGAAATAGACATGGTGGAGGTGTAGCTATATATATCCGTAATGCTATTAAATGTAAACGTCGGCTAGACTTAGAATCCCCAAATATTGAAAGTCTTGTACTAGAAATAACTCATCAGACAGGATATATCTTATTTAGTATAATCTATCGTCCTCCTAACCAGGATGCCCGCACTAAAAATGACTTCCTAACTTACTTTTCAGACACTGTCCAAAAAATGCAGTCCGAAATCCGCTTAATATTATAATCACTGGTGATTTTAACGATAGATGTACTGCCTAGGATGACCAGCACGTGACTAGTGAACTTAGATGTCGTCTTTTTAATATTGCGATCCAAAATAATTTGTCACAATTAATTAATAAAGCTACCCATTTTACCGAGAATTCATCACATATACTTGATCTCATTTTTGTTGATAAAGTCCACTTTGTGGCAAATGTTGATATAAAATCACCACTCTGTAACCTTGATCATAGTTCTATTTCATGTAAACTGAAATATTATGTTCCAAAGCCTCAGTCATATCAGAGAACCATATGGGACTACAAAACTGCTGATATCGATGGTTTGAACAATGCATTCAACACCGCCCATATTGATATATTCTTTGGTGTTTTTAATCTTTTAGATGATATCATTGATAATGTAAACAAGTTTATCTTAGATACGTGTAAAACTTTTATCATAAACAAAGTAGTCAATATTCGTCCTCGCGACAAACCGTGGTTAACAAACGAAGTACGTCGAGCCTTTAGGACTAGAGATAGATACTACAAATTATTTCAAAGAACAGGTAAAGATTTCGATAAATTCAGGTTCCAGGTAGCACGTAGGGAAGCAAATCGGGTAAAACGCGAAGCACTTAAACGCTGGCAAGAATCCACTATTACTAAACTATCTAACAAAAATACCAATCCTAAACTTTTCTGGTCAATTACTAAATCACTTCTAGGCAAAAATGGCGATCACACTATCCCTCCTTTAATGGAAAACAATCACTATATACACGATGATACTGATAAGGCAGATCGATTTAACACATATTTCTCTGATCAATGTACTATCCCGGATAACATTGAGAAACCAGTACTACCCCAAACTAATGTAAATAATAACTTACCTGTAATTAGTACCGTACAAACCACTCCAGAAGAGGTATGTAATATTTTTAAGTCGCTAAACACCAAAAAGGCAACAGGGCCAGATGGCATAGGAAATTTTATTCTTAAAAATTGCTGTCAATCATTATGTCATACTTGGGCACATATCTTTAATACTTCTCTCAGGTCAGGTATTTTTCCCACTTTGTGGAAAACAGCTCAAGTTTGTCCTATTCATAAAAAAGACAGCAAAAATGATGTTAAAAATTATCGGCCAATATCACTTCTTTCAAATATATCTAAATGTCTTGAAAAAATAGTATACAAACGTATTTATGAATTCTTTTTGGCAAATAACATTCTTATCAAAGAAAACTCTGGATTTAAAAGAAATGATTCTACCATTAATCAGCTGTTAAAAATAATCCACAGCATTTATAAATGTATAGATAATGGTGGGGATGTTTGTACAGTATTTTTAGATGTCTCAAAAGCTTTTGACAAGGTGTGGCACGAAGGTCTACTTCACAAATTAGAAAACATAGGTATTAGAGGTAGTTTGCTTTGTTGGCTTAAAAGTTATCTTTATAATAGAAAACAGTATGTAGTCTTAAACGGTCAATCTTCTGGTCATAAATATATTAACTCTGGTGTCCCCCAGGGCTCGATCCTTGGACCGCTCTTATTTTTAGTATATGTAAACGATATAAATGTAGGCATCTCATCTGACATTAACTTATTCGCTGACGACACATCTCTCTCATCAACCATGAATAGCAATGAATCAGTAAATAAACTAAACGACGACTTAACTACTCTGTCTCAGTGGGCAAAGCGATGGCTTGTCACATTTAACGCACTAAAAACTGAATTTGTTATTTTCTCTAAAAAAAGATTTGTTAATAAACCCAACCTCCTGCTTAACAACATTCCGATTAAACATGTAATTAACCACAAACATCTGGGCATAATTCTATCGGGTAACCTCAGCTGGCATTCTCTTATTTCAGAAATTGTAGCCAAAGCAAACATAATACTAAATATCTTACAAGCATTAGCTTATATTATCCCACGTTCTTGTCTTGAAACACTATATAAAACTATGGTAAGATCGATTATGGAATATGGCAATATTTTATTTGATAACTGCAGTCAGCAAGAGTCTGATCTTATTGAAAGTGGTCAGCGTAGGGCGGCATTAATATGCACAGGCGGTTATAAGGTTACCAAATATACTAAACTGCTGGGTGAATTGGGATGGGAAAAACTAAGTGAGAGACGACAAAATTGCAGACTTAAAATGTTATTTAAAATTAAGCATGATCTATGTCCGCCATACTTGAAAACTATTTGTCCAATTCAGAGTCATCGAACACAAAACTACAACTTTAGAAATTCTAATACTATTCTTCCTATCCTGTCAAGAAAATCTTTCTATCACCAATCCTTCTTTTCAAAATCAATACGAGACTGGAACAACCTACCTGAAGCATTGAGAAATAGCTCTTCACTAACGACTTTCTCTCTAGCACTGTCAATTCTATCCACTCCACAAACAAACTCTTTATATGCATATGGACATGGGAAAGGAAAAATCAATCACTCTAGAATAAGAATGGGACTAAGTGCTTTAAACAAACATAGATACTCTTACAATTTAACTAATAACAAATTCTGTGACTTCTGCGCGAACTCCTCCGAAGATGAAATTCATTTCTTTTTACTTTGTCCAAAATATAACCGAATCCGTTCCAAAATGCTCCGTGCTGTTTGTCATATATTCGCTCCAAATATCAATTCCAACCTTACTGTAGAGCTCATGCCAAATGTTCTTGGTGGATTAGAAACTCTAAACGAAATTGAGACAAAATATTTTTTGACCATGTTGTTGAATATATCGTAAATTCAAACAGATTCTGACTCTCTCTCTCTCTCTCTCTCTCTCTCTCTCTCGCTCTCTCACTCTGTAATGTGTGTATGTGTGAGTGCAAGTGTGTGCGACATTTGTACGTCTTTTGTGTAATTGTACATATTGTATGTTTGATATATGTTGAGGAGAGCATCTAGTAGCCTTTGGGCTGTTTGTAATCCTCGTAAAATAAATAAAGAATTAAATTAAATATATTCTTTTCTCGTTTTTTTCAACTTCGTCAAAGTGTAACTTGTACCAATACCTTGTAGACCATATATGCCTACAGAGTTATTTATCAAAGCCAATTTTATTGAAATTCAAGAAAGTAATTTGTAGTTTTCGTTTGTCTGCGAACTGTTTAACAATTGAAACAGGAAGATACAATAAGCAGGCTGTTTCTAACCGTATATGCCCAATATGTACTACTGAAGTAGAAGATGAATATCATTTTGTTTTTATTTGTAAAGAATATGATTTCCTCCGACAAAAACTATTTAAATCTTATTACCGATGCAAGCCATCCATGTGTAATATTAAGTAAAAATATAAACTTTTGAAATTACTTAGTAAAGAAAATGTTATAGAACTGTATAATTGTGGAAACATTTTGTATAAAACTTTTGAAATGAGGTCACACCTTTTGTCTATGAAATAAGTAAATATAACTATTAGTGTATGAGTTGAACTTGACTTTGTATGATATTGTATTGTGCATAATACATGTAATGTAATGTCAATAAGCTGTATTGCTTACGATAATAAAATAGTTGAATATTCATTGCTGTACCCATTTGCTACAGTTGGTTTGTTTGGACTTATCCTGCTGTGTAGTAATATCATATGCTGTTGTTGTTGTTGTGATAAGGCGTCATGTAGATTAACTTAATCTGAGAATTTAGGAACTACAAATTAGATGTTTTAGTGGTTAACACTATTGCTCGAAATAAGTACCGCTCCTCCTTCCAACCGCACCCAAGAAATGATTTAGACTCTCGGGTCCCTGTGGACGCAGATACGTCCTTTGTCGACATATCTAGATTAAAGTTCTACAAAGAAATCTGAGAATTTAGGAAGTATAAATTAAATGTATTTTAACCAACACTTGGGGAGAATGATTACTACGACATATCAGGATAGGTCCAAATAAACATTATTGTAACTAATTAAATGGCTTATAGTACTTTTTATACGTCTCTGATTGAATTTTACGTATCGTTTTAATTGAAATGAATTATTAAACAGGGAAGGTATAAAGAAGACCACCATTAACTTTACATTAACTAATTGACAGCTAAATAACTGACAATTGTTGTATTCTTATAAACAATACAGTGTAGAAAATACATATATACAAATGGGTGACAATAATATATGGTGGACAGGATGGACATTAATATTGTAAATTAATTATGTCATTAATATCGGTAATAAATCTAGCCAGTGATGTCAATTCATGTTGTGTTACATAATGAATCATGTATGATATTTAAATGTGTTTGGTCTTTCATAATAATATCTGGACATATGTTTTCGTCTACTATTGAGAATAGGTTGATGTGTACATGTTAACAGATAATGAAGTTCGTCGCCAATTTCTCTTAAATAACATAAAGTACATAATCTATTTTCACGTGGTATATTGAACCACCTACCACTTTCAATTGGTAATTTAGTATTACATGTTCTAAACTTACAATGAGCTTTGGCTAGTTTCGGAGGGAGTTCTAGTAAGTACTTTTCTAAACAAAGTTCGTACTTATATATTATATAATTGGTTCCTTTCGGAGAAGTATAAATTTCATTTCTCCAGTTTGATATAAATTTTCCTTTTAGTGCATACAATGCGGTACACTTTAGGCAATGTATACTTGGAAATTCTTGACTATTAAATATATGTATCAGACTGCATTCTTCAAAAATACATTTCACATATTTTAGCCATGATGATTCATAATTTGATAAAATTGCTAACAGTTTATTACTTAATTTATTCTGGTTGTTTTTTGTCAATTTAACCCAAAATCCGACCATTCTCACTTTGACATTAATTTCTAGCGGAAACCTTCCAAGTTCTCCATATATCATAAAGTTCGGTTTAGACGTTTTAACATTAAGTATGTGTTTGCAAAATTTTAAATGTAAACGTTCGATAAGTTTATAGCTACAGAAACCCCAAACTTCACATCCATATAATACGATAGGTTTGATGTCTTTGTCAAATATATCAAGTTGACAATCTATTGACAATTTGTGATACCTACATTTGGAAATAGCACCATACATTGCTTTTAAACTTTTACCATACAGTTGTTTAATATTGAACTGTGTCAAACCAGTTTTAGTAAAATACACCCCAAGATATTTAAAATCCTTAGCTATTCCTATAACAGTACCGTTGTGTATAAAATTAAGGCCATCAGGAATTATTTTTCTACCAAATACCATGATCTTAGTTTTGCTGATATTGACTTTAAGATGACATAGGTTGGAATATTCGAAAAATACTTCTAATTGCTTTTGCAAATCCTCTGCCGTGTCTGATAGTAATATAGTGTCATCTGCGTATAGCATAACATAAAGCTTCATTTATACATGTAAATCCTTTTCTAACTGGTCGTTTATATACGTGCACGGCGTGCGTAACTTTGGGTATATAATAACGAAGATGAGTAACACTTATAATGCCCTTTTCATTATGCGTCGGAAACGTATAGGGGGTTAGATTAGTGTTTACTAATTTAAAGTTTCGCTATAATTATATCTGAATGTGCTTTATGTATTTTATATCAATTAATTCAAATGAAATTTAGATCACTAGTACTGTAAAAATTCAAAAGTGTGTGGGGGAGGATTTGGGCGGTCACTATCTGACGAATGACGGCAACGTTTCTTTAAAATATTTTTCTAACATGCATAATAGTTTTATTTTACAGAATTTCCTATCTTAAACCTGCAACAAAGAGGTATTTTGATAAGAAATAAAATATATCATTTATATTTTATAATCGGCACAAACATGTCCCGTATATAACACCGTCCTTTTGTATGGTGACCATATGTAACTTCTTTCAGATATACGATTAGCAACTGATTCGTGTGTCAAGAGGTTGAATGAGTTTTGTGTTCATTCCGAATTTCAAAAGAACAAATCAAACTTTACACTGTATCTATTTAAATTTTCATATTTTTTAATTTCTTTAAGCACATTTTATTCTACTTAAAAATCATAAATTTATGTTTCGAGTTGTACCTATTTTATGATAAATTCAGCAAAATCACAATGTCAATCCTAAAGTGTGAAGTCATCTAATATCAAAATCCTTTTTGCTAATTTACCTGGATAGTTAAACCAGAACAGACCGGTGTGTTAGTTACGATGACCATGATCGCTATCAGGGGTGGCCTTAGCTCAGCGGGGGTGCCCTACCCCTCACCGGTAATTCATGTTTAGCCAACTGGGCTTCCCCATTTCAGGTACTGGTAGGTCGTCTACTGAAAGGCCGTACGTAATAGCGGACGTAAAACCATCGAAATCAATCTGTACTGGCTCTTATTGAAGTGTACCCTGAACGAAAATAGAAATTAATATACTGTTATTCTATATTATCCAAACACAAAAATGTCGGAAACCGCATAAAAATCGGTCATCCCCATACCAAGATGGGGTGTTCTCAGTTCTCCCACTTTTTAGAGAGAACAGGGAAAAATGTTAATATATGAAGACAATGGCACCGTAACATAGACTGGTAGCATTGCATATCCTGATCCTGAGCACTGATGAGATTTTTTTTCGAATGAACGAGTTTGAGGGAAATTAAACAAAAATAGTCTCAATGTTATCGATAAAAGACATTTCTTAATTTTAGCTGGAAAGTCAATTTGCAATCATTTTCTTTACTCTACACAGAGACGTATATACTTTATATGTTTCTGCTCTACAGTGAGAACTTATTCAATCATGTCGTCATTGAACAGCATTACATCGTGATCAGTTTCTGTGCCGGAATATTTATATTGAAAAAGTTATATACTGTGGTACCTCTACGGTCTAAAGATACGGAAATATATCAGTGCAAATGTTTACAAAACAACTTCAACGTTGGTGTCTGCTGTTTTTAAATGTCAATATTTTCAGTATCACCGTTTAATGACAAATCCACGACATTGTGTCTTCCTTATGTTAGGTCGACATTTCAAACATTTGATTGTATACAATACAGTACCTGTGTATGCGATGCTAAACTAGATCACGGACTTCTATAATCTAATTCCAGGATTTTATTCATCTCAAAAATATCATTGAATTATGCAGGGACAGTATATTATACGCCTCTGAATTATGAGATTAAAACATTTTTTTGTTTCTCCCTATACATGTAGCATACACAAGTTTTAATTTAACATCTTGGTTAAATTATGAATATCATCTCGACCCACTCCCATAACATACTTGGGTATGAAATTTGATTACAGGTAAATAACAATAAACACCTGTGCCAAGTGCTGACAGCAGGAGGCCCAAGATACACCTATATACCTGTTTACAGGTATGACATCAAAGGGATGTTAAATAAGGGGGGTCCTGAAGTTAGTATGTAGATTGGTGTAGATTATGTGTCTTCCAATTTTCAATTTTACAACAATGTCATCAGGTGAGATAAGAGGGAAAATTGAGTCAAATTAACGTAGAGACGTATATCTATATATATTACGTCTGTGGTATAAGGATCAACTTCAAGAAAAATATGAATTAATGAAATGCGTAAGTGCTGTCACAGAGTCATATTATTATATATGCAAACCACAATCAGGACAACTGCATCACTAGACAGATGAAAGTCAGAAACGAGCCAATTAATGCTGGGCCATGCTATATATCTGATCAGGTGGCTCATTGATAAATTACTAATCTTTGTGAGACTTGAACGGACAGGTTCGTATTCTTAGAAGTGGTGTGTGCTTAATTTCTTGGATTGCATACAGAATAAAAACGTTTCAAGTTTTACGACTGGGAATGGAAAAAAGTACGGGTTGCTGCTCATTTTGAGTATTAATTATTGTACCGGTGCATTGTTTTGTTAATTCCAATCGTATATCTTCATATTGTAAAGAATGTGGTGCGGTGCGCCAGAGATGTATATATTATATACTCTGAGTACCAAATCACCTGACGCGTATTGTATGTAACTTTTGTTCAAATTTATCATACACATTCAAATATTTTGTCATATAAGTATACCTATTTGTGTAAAACAAAAACAGAATTCGAATGTTCTTCGCTAAACCCAACTTCGCGAGCCAAGGGTGTCCAATACGATCGTATTGAACACCCTTGGCTCGCAAAGTTGCGCTAAACCATACTACAAGGACTTCAACCTAACGGACACTGAAACAAAAGAGCTACTGTATCTTGGATTGCACTTGGTTAATATGTGTGGTCATCTATACGTCACAGGGCACAACAACGAAAATGACGATTAAGTAAATATATAAACATATGCCTAAACTGACGGTATACCGTGGACACAATACTCGTATAAGTATTGCATATTCTTTCTTGCGATACATTAAGAATAAATACGAACAATGAGGTATAATAAGGATCATCGCATGATTAGAAGTACAACTTTAAATCCTTGAATGTATTTACATACATAATAATTTAACCGTAACGAAATATCAATATAATTGTACAGTATTATCTATGTTCATTGATATATGCCAATTGATACATACGATGGAGTAAGTATGTTAAACATGTATGTACATAGAACATATCAGTACTAAATGTACTATATTACCCTTCCTTGTTATTTGATTTCGATGTAAATGTATCTCGGTTTTGAGGAAATAAACATATGATGATGATGATGATGATGATGATGATGATTCAAACTAGAGACGTATATATCCCATAAACTTAAATCTATATCGAGGTTTTGAAAGTAAACAGTATTTCATGGTCTCAAATTAACATCCATGAGAGTACACTCTCGCATCAATAGAACGAAAATAAGATCTAATATGGTAATTGTCAAATATTTTGGTCTTAATGTGGTTATTATGACTGTAGTTTGCAAGTCTCAAATGTATCGTGCACTTAGAGATTCACTCTTGCCGCATTGTTAGCAGGTTTAACTTTAAGTGACGAGGATAAGATCTTATCTGATAATTGTCAAATATTTTCTTCTTAATGTGGTTATTATGACTGTAGTTGGCAAGAAATCTGAATGACATCTATATGCGTCGATGCTTAAAGAGCTTTAAAACATATCTGGTGAATCTAACCATGACGATGCAGTCACGTTTTCGGTTCATGCAATATACATGTTCTGTATTTCAATTTTGTTATTAAAGAAGACATTTGCTAGCTGAAATACACCAAATGGATGCAATTATCAATTTACTCTTAATAAATATATCAAACAGAGAGGTATAATAGGCTGTGACGGTCTTTGTATCAGAAAATCATATTTTCTTAAATAGCGTTTTATAGCAGAGACTAGTCCATGGTACTGGAGAAAGTTTGTGTTGGTTTGTTAAATCCAGATATGTTTACACAGAAATATTAATTTATAAGAAAAGATATAAACATACACCTCACTATATAGGTAGTTGAAGATGCATGCATCAGTATTGGCAGTAAGACACAGGTAACGATATTTGATTGAACCTTGAATATATTTACATGACATATACATGCACACACGTATAGCACTAAAGACTCGTTGAGATTTTTAAGCCGCTCTTGGCGAGAGCCGAGCGGCTTATTAATTCTGTCCAGAGAACGAAATGACGGACCCACTTCCGTTCGGGGTGCGTGCGCGTAATTCAGTATTGCATGCTTCCGCTATATAGTTTCGTTATCGTAAATAGAAAGTAGAATCTCTGACACTCACCTGTGGGTTACATAAAGTCTTCTGATACTCTTCTCCAAATAATAATCCCTACTTTAAATAATTGCTGAAAAAAATGTTTATCTCCGGTGCATTCTACGAGTGTTGTGATGGTGAAATTCGTGCACTAGGTTTGAGCGTTTTAGCAACTCGGATTGCGGTCTGGGGAGTGTTACGCGTGTGAAACACATATGATTCGAGAAAGCACATGTGAAGACTGTCAAGCATTAACGCTGCCTGTAGAAGGAAGAAGTAAATATATAAACTTATAAACCGTATGAGTGATGAAGTATAACCTCTATTTTGATGTTTGAAACGGGAACATATATATGCCATATCGTGCTTAGGTTGATAACGGTAGACTAATGGCTCCGAGACGAGACGATATGTGAACTGTGTATGCTTATCAAACATTTTTGTAACACAGCATGCTATTTCTGGTGTATTTATTTATGAAAGTGTAACAATTTAAGAACATGACACACCTGCCGCTGCTGTTTGACAAGAATTCGCGCCGTGTCAAAATAGTATCCAATGGGGTGTAAGGGAAATAACTCTTACGTTGATAAAGTCGCATTGAGAAATATAATTCAAATATATTCCAAGAACATTTGTGAGATTTTGTATATTCAATGACGGTAAATATAGTCGCTACAAATATTAATAATTTTCACTAATATGAATAAAAAATAAATAAAAATAAAAGGAGTACAATGTCTCTTTTCTCCATGCATGTTTTCCCACTACTGTTAATTATCCTTCATTTCACAAGCAAAAAATGCACCTATTCTTTATTATCCATTCACCGATTGTCATTCTGCACGTAAACGCTCATGTCACATCATTGGAGGATGCTAATTAAT
Organism: Mizuhopecten yessoensis; assembly: GCF_002113885.1. Lineage (NCBI taxonomy): Eukaryota > Metazoa > Mollusca > Bivalvia > Pectinida > Pectinidae > Mizuhopecten > Mizuhopecten yessoensis. The sequence goes on along the minus strand of NW_018479915.1, from coordinate 86,948 downwards.
GAAAATTACAACAATGCGTCACACTTAAAAAGGGTGAAAAAAGAGGAGAGGGAGAAATGTGTTTAAGGCATCATTAAAGAGGTGATTGATTTTGAAAATCCTACACGCAACATCATCAGATGACCTGATTTTCAATTAGCAGAATACAGAACACATATCTGAGGTATTATAGTAGATGTTCAACGTGTTACTGAAGCAATTAAATTTGAAGTGGTGAGCGGCTGTAATGTCACACTGACAGAATTCTAGTTTCTTTTTATAATATTTCTTCGTCTGTAAGGAGATTTTTTTTCTGGGCGGATTGGTCGAGTGGTTAACACACACATAGGCATACACACATAGGGAGATATTTTCCAGGCGGCATAGGACTAGTAGTTAGCGCCTGATAAGGCAGCTCCTGCGAATTCCTCAAAATTGTATTGATTAAGGTATATGCTAATTGTTTCAATATATGTACTGTAAAGCGCGTTATAGTGGTTTATGTTAGTGTGGCAGGTTTTTACTGTAAATAGAATTACGGTTACCTTCTAGCTTCCAGCTAAAGAGAATTTCCCTTTAGCTCAGTGGTACAGCGTCCGACTAGGAACCTGGAGATCGAGAGTCCGTTCCCCGTTGGTAGCACACTATTCTATTTCCCGTTACAAATGGTGTCTTTCCCTTTAAGGGAATTTTCCTTTAGCTCAGAGCTTCCGACTAGGATCCTGGAGATCGAGGGTTCGATCCCCGGTGGAAGCACACTATTCTCTTTCCTGTTAGATTAGCTAGATAGGGTGCTATATCAAATGTTGTATATCATTATTATAATCATGTCCGCCAGATTATTTTCAGCTTTTATAATATATATATATACTGTGATGCCCATTTATTATATATAATATCTTCCATTATATATGGGTGTGTACCTGGTAGTATGTGACATGTCCCAAGATTGTACATGTAGGTTACGGAATTAAGGACTTCCCACCCTTCCGTTCGTAATACACATGTTTTTCTTGTATTTTCGTGTCGTCATTTCCGTATTGCGTATCGGGCATTCCATTACCGTAGCGCAAATTATATAGTAACACCGGGTAAACAATAGTACACGTGCGTGACGATGATATGTCAACACCCGATATCGAGACTTAACTAGGAAATGTGTAATCACACGCACTTCATAAATAAAGCTTATGACACAAATACATTAATTAACTCACGGGAAGACACTGACATAAGATCAGACGACTTCAAGAAGGTCGTATATGAGGTGCATGGAATGCAGACTGATGTGTTTTGTTTACCGACCTCACCTGTACGCCAAACAGATATATGACAGTTTGTATATGTGTATTGTTCATTCTCCTGTGACCGATGTGGCTTTTTGAACATATGTAAATATCATATTTATTATATGTTTACACTGATAAGTCGCAAGACTTAAAGTTAATAAAGAACTTGAACGTATCGCGTGCTTACAGTAGTTCACAAGCTCTTGGTCGCTACGACTTTTGTTGAGCGAGTTACGCTCTGTCAGAAAAAATCGTTGCACAAATCCAATTACAATAAATTTGTGTTGAATTTGACAAGAGTTCAATTTTTCGGTATTTTTTACAAAAAAATCTTAAGTTTATCGGAATGCTTATATTTTCTTAAAATCATCTCTGCATGATGACATAACCATTACGTGAAACTTTCATTGAATTCTGCTGGCTAATTGCGAAAGGATGGAGCCTCCTTAAGTACTACAGAAAGATTCAGAGCTATGGCGGAAAACTGCCCATATTTATGAAAATGGAAAAACCCATTGATGAATAAATAAATTCTAGTAGCGAAAATGCATGGAATATTTATCAAACCAATTGAATATGAATTCCTGAACTGTTGAGATATTCGGTATTGTTAATATAATACTGCAAATAAAGCCATATTCACTATATTGATGAAATTGACGGGGTTTCCCAGACTTATAAAAATACTTTCAACACTTTCCCATCCGAAACCAACTTTTGAATAAAGTTTTTGATTCCGTTATGTAAAATGCAAAAAACAAATCGTAAGACGGAAAAGTGGTCCTCCTTTGGAAAAGTGCTCAAATGGATGAAAAACAGGATTGATCAAGTTTCTCAAAACTGTGACAGATGTTACTTTGGTTAAAAAATTTCCATATTCGTCTATGTCCGATGTAACGCAGTTAGCTTGTGACCAGAAGAAGTCAACGGTGCAAGTTCGAATCCATGTTCAGTTATTTATTTTTTAAATAATTCAGTGATAAAATATTGTTGAAATCAGTGGAACATTTTATTTACATTTTAATAGCATACCTATTGATTTATCTTCTATGGAATCATGTCAATAAATCACTGTACACGTGTACAGTACAGCTACGCTTTGTAGGTAAGACATCCTTTTAAATGATATTTATGAGGTGTTTTACCCTCCAATTGGCAACTACTTTTTATATTTATTATCTAAACGCAAACACATGATGTCGAAATAAAAAATATGTGGGATTGTTCCGTCAGAATAAAAAAAGCCAAGAAAAAAGGAATGTTATTGTCGCCAATATATTACCGAACATGCGGGAAAATTCATCGTCGAAGTCAATCTTATTTGTTTTAAATGCAGGAAGACTGCAGCACAAGTTAAGGAGTGCAATACACGTGTAAGACATGCTATTCGAAAAGTATATGTATTATATGTAAGCTGCAGGAAAACCAAATCGAAATGTGTGTTTTGTACGATATTGCGTTACATAAAGCATAACGCGAAATAAGCATTTTGTTGAGTCTTTATCGTAAAACACATGTATTAATAGTTATGGCCTTAAGTTCGACTGTTAACAATAATCCATTCTCAGACATGGGATTCCATGGTGGTTTATATATGACATTTCGTCTTTTCGCTTTGTCGCCTGCGAAATAACGCCAAGCTAAAAATCGAAATAACTAAAAAACGAAAATCCGCCAAAGCGAAATAACGAAATAACGCCAAAGCTAAATTCAATATACATCTAGATGTAAATTGTATAATCTCGTCGGTATTACCCGGAACATATTTTGAGTACGATTGATTTTGTAGGTTACTTCAATGTTAATTGTTTTTTTAATATATAAAGCATTACTTGTACAATGGAAACATAGTAAATTTGATGCTAATAATTCTTTCACTATGATTAACAATACAGTAAAACCTCACTCCGGACATTAACTCGAGTTGACATTCCCTGCTGTCTGCACTATTAGTGAGGAAATATAGACAACCCGAAACTTTTGGACCCCACCGTTGTTTCCGTCCCTTCCTCTATAGACTCGTAGATGGAGGCATTTTAATCCAAAATGAAATTCGTCATCCACGTCATTTTGAATGGAAAAAGTCTAATGAACGGGGGACCTATATTTCGATGTCTTCAAGATTCAATTAAAACTTTTTTACATTGTCCTCCATGTTAGATCAAAGTACATGAGAGTACTATGCACGCGTGTGAGAAAGAGTTTGAGGAGTGAAACACTGCTGGGGTGGGTCACCCCGAAGGCTTTTGTAAAAAATACAATCCAATCATCTCTATATTTACTTATGGTAAATTCTGTTATATATGTAACTAGATCTGTGTCGCTTTACGTAAAACAGCAATGGCTAAATCATGAGACGTTTGCAGTTTTGATACAAATACACTTTTACATTTCGATTTCTATTTGCAGACAATACTCCCCATTATGTAATTTTCTTGTTAGATACAATAAAACGTGTTTTATTGCGTATTACATGGTAAACTAGTAATCGGGAAAAATAACCAGGAACCGCTTGAATGCTATAACAAAGATACATGTAACACCTCCATACCCGAGCCACGTATCAACGGCGTGGCTGCTGGTTTGTGTACTGGACACGTCTATAAACACCGACAGAAACCAGTATGTACCCTTTATGGAATACAATATAGCAGATATACACTATTTCAAAATAAGTACAGCTATATAGAAAGATTACATGCAATGAATTGATTCCAATCCTTTCCAGGACTTACCACATAACTGCTAATCAGGGGCGGGATCACCGTTCCAGATTTCCAATTTTGTGGACACATTTGGACTAAATCACGTCAAGTTACGTCAAGTTAAACAATAAAAAAATGTTTCTGGTAATATTCCTCAGGTTCATATTTTTCTCTAGTTATCGCGATCGATGTCGAATTCGAATTATACTTCGATATACTCTATCTCTTTTCTATACCTCATAGAAAACTCAGGTGCTACTTCCTATGTACAGTATACGGTATAGTTACAATCAAACATTTCATATTATAGAGAGAGAGAGAGAGAGAGAGAGAGAGAGAGAGAGAGAAAAGAAAAGAAGAAGAAAATAAAATAGCAAAGAAAAAGGTCAGCAGAAAAAGGAAGGAAAGGAGAATCTGGTTTTTGCACTGCAGCTTAAGAATAAACAGAACTTTGTGTTTAGGATAAGATTATAAGACAATCTTCTGTATTAGTTGTAAGTAAGGTGCTTTCGGTTTTCACTGCAAGTAATTACAGCCATATAAATTTACTCCTGGGTTAATTATACCAAGTTTCCTAAATAAAAGTGGCCGAGAATGAGGGTAATACTCAGGACAAAATATATCTATATCATAATAGAGATAAGACTATAATAAGTTCAGACAGAAACTGAAATTCACAAAAAAAGGGACAAAAAAGTTGGAGTTCAGGCAAGATTCAATACAGGTATGGTAAAAGGGGCATAACTGCCAAAAAAGCATACAGAACAAGAGAAACAGAGTATTTTCAAAATATAAAATTTGAACTGTGGGAGTAGTTGTATTGTAATTACTGACTTGACGATATTAAATTATTGAAGTTTTGTCTTATAATTCCAGGAGGTTGTTCCATTTTTTCCATTCTCTTTCCAGTTTTCTCACAAAATTATCTCCCTTGCAACATGCCATATATTTTTGTACGGATTGATGGTCTTTTATGCTGTTCATTATAGCATTTACTGACAAATTGTTTTGAAGGCATCTTGTTTTATAAATATAGTGTTTGATCATAATTAAAATTGCATTATCTAGTCTGTTGCTTATTCCTGACTGTGAAATAATTCCGAAAAGGAAGGATTCCTTATTGAAAGAAAATGGGATACCTAAAGCTTCTAGTAGTGTTTCAAAACTGTGAAGGAAATTTAGTACGATGGCACACTCCCATAATGTATGAACTATTGTTTCCCACATAAAGGATTATTAGAGGCCGGCTTTGCATAGATAGATATTTGTTGTCAGAATATGATGGAGAATTCTTACTTGGAGCCATTGGAGTTTTGTATTAGTAGTTGTGCGAAATGGAATCTGATCTATTTTTTCCCATTTGTTGTCCCTAATGTCAAATATTTCTTCCCATTTCTTCCTACCAGTTGGAATAACCTTATTTTCAGAAAGTATTACATAAAAGTCCTTTGCCCCTTTAGTGTTTTTGTAAAAAAAAAAATCCAAATTAAGGGGCATTATTTGATACACTAAGCCTACAGTGGTATTATGTCCAATATCGTTTTGATTAATATATCTTCTAAGAGCCGACAGGATACCATAATACTGCAGAAAGTTTGTGTTTATATTGTATTTGTTATTAAATTCATCATGTGTATAAATTGTATGTGTGGGGAAATCTTTTATCAAATCATTAAAAATAGTAATTCCACGTCTATACCATTCAGGATAAAATACACACTTCTGATCTATAGTTAAACTTTTATTATACCATAAAGGCAATTTTAAAAACGATTGTCCCTTTTCCCTTAAAAGATCTTCTTTAAAAGAAAGTCTACTCCATGCTTTAAATACATCTTTCCAGAACAAATTTGTACTTGTATTTTGGCATATCGATATATATTTATTACCACAGTTAAAGAGAAGATCAATATTGATATATGTTTTTAATATCTCCTGCCATTTGCCTTGCTTTTGGAGAAGCCTCCTTATCCAACTTAATTTTAAAGATTCTATAAATGACAATAAGTGTACCATCTTAAGGCCTCCATCTCTATAATTTGTTACAACAACATCCCTCTTTATTTTATCAACCTTACCATTCCAAAGAAATTCATAAAGAATACAATTGAGTTTATGAAGAAATTTGTCACTGGGATTTGGTAAAGAAACAAACAAATGATTAAATTGGGATACCATTAATGACTTTATGAAATGTATTTTACCAATAGGTGTAACAGATCTTCTTTTCCATGAATTAGTAATAGATTTAAGCTCAACAAGGTTTTTTTATGATTTACCTAACCTTGATTTACCTTGATCCGGATGGCGGGGAAATGAGCTTAAAGCTCGTATTGGCCCAATTGAAATCTTGTACATCAATTCTATAATGTTTTCGCTGCGCTAGCGGTAGATGGTTATGTTTTTAAAAAGTCTCACTGTAGAGTCTCATCTCTTAATTCACACATTGAATTTGTTGTCCTTGTCCCTCTCTTTCCAGTCAGCGTTCAGGTTACTCTTAAATATGTTCATAGAGTTCGCTGTAACTGTTGCCTCTGATAAGGAGTTCCACTTATCAAAGTTTAGTTTGGTTATCCCATGTAGGTCTACATGAAATTCTACTTCAATAAGCTTAAACTGTTCTGCACCCCACTGAAGATTTACTTCCGGTAATAAAATATCATTACTGCATCTCTTACTCCCTATCCATACTACTTGTGTTTTGTTCAGGTTAATTTTTAGACCAGATATTCTAGCAAAAGTGTTCAATTCCTTTATAGATTCAGTAAGCGACTCCTCTAATCCATCTAGTATAAGTGAACTGTCATCTGCATATTGTGAAAATATAATTGGAAAATTGTTAATATTTATACCTTTAACTTTCCTGTTATTTCTCAACCGAATTGCTAGTATTTCAGCGCAAAGAATAAAAATATACGGTGCGATAGGATCGCCTTGACGACAGCCTCTTTTGACATAAAAAAAAATTGAGAAAGATTACCAACTTGGTTTATAGCAGAACTAATATAACAATGAAAAACTTTTATTCAATTTCTAATGCTATTTCCAAAATTAAAAAACTCTTAACACTTCATCAATGAATTTCCATGAGACTGAGTCAAATGCTTTCTCAAAATCTATCATAAGTAACATCCCATTTATATCTTTCTTCAGTATATTGCATGATGTCATAAATAAGCCTAGTATTTTCACCTATATATCTACCTGGCAAAAATCCAGTCTGATCTGTGTTAATAAGTTTTTGCAATACTGTTTTTACCCTACGTGCTATTGTTCCTGAAGCTATTTTATAAACTTTATTCAAAAGAGAAATAGGACGCCAGGTTTTTTATGAAGTTTATTATCATTTGGAATGCAAGTAATGATACCCTGTCTTCGAGCAATGGAAAGTTGAACTATTTCATAACCAAAATTTATAGATCTAACTACAAAACCATCAAGTTGTCTCCAAAAACATTTAAAAATTTCAGTAGTGAAACCATCAGACCCTGGGCTTTTATTATGTTTCATATTTTTCATTGTCAAAGAGGCTTCGTCAAGTGTAATAAGACCTTCTTATTTAAATTAAATTCAATTGATGAACTTCAAAATTTTCTAAATAATCTTCTAAAACAACATCCTCTATATTATTGTCTGCTGCATATCGTTTTTCATAAAATAATCTAACTTCTTCAAGGATTTCTCTCTGATGTGTAACAATCTCTCCATTTTCTTTTTCCAATTTTTGAATAATCTTAGAAGTGAAATTTACTTTCTCCAAGTTAAAAAAATATTTGGCAGGCTTTTCACCTTCTTCTAACCATTTAGCTCTTGATCTTATAATACCTCCCTTAATCTTATGTAGCCTGATCTTTTCTAACTCAGTTTTTTTCTCATTTAATTCCTCAACATCTACATTATCCCTATTTACCAAATCTTGTATTAAATCTTTTAGTTCTTTGTCTCTGGCATTTTGTTGCTTTTTCTTATACGAGGAATACTAAATAGTTTCCCCTCTTTTTTCCATAAAAAGAGTATCTAAAAAAAGTTGATCATCAATTGTAAATTGAATCAATTCATTTGGGATTTCCGATAAACTAGTAAAGTTATATATGGGTAGAGAACTGCAATTTAACTTTAGTAATTGTTTTATTGATAACATCAAGAAAGTCTTTATCAGATAAAAGAGAGTTATTAAACTTCCACAGCCCCTTTCCCCTCTTAAATGTGTTAAACTTTAAAGACATTTTTGGAGAATAATGATCCGATCTGTATCCAGCATCTATACCTGCATTGTTAACACCACCCAATAAACTCTCTGAAACTAGAAATGTATAAAAAAGATATATTATATTAATTCATAAAGAAGGCTCATGTGCTGTATTAATGTACCATTACTTCCTTTACCACCTAAACCCTCCTTTATCATCTATACTTCCTATATCACCTATACCCTTCTTTATCATCTATACTTCATAAACCACCTATACCATCCTATATCATCTATTCTTCTTATGTCACCTATACTCTCCTACAGTAACTATACGCCCTAAACCACCTATACCCTCATTGTCAAAGAGGCTTCGTCAATCCATACTTCCTAAACCACCTAAACTTCCTTCATCATCTATACGTCCTATACCACATATACCCTCCTACATCACATTAACTTCCTATATCACATATACCCTTCTGCATCATCTACACGTCTTATACCACATATACCCTCCTACATCATCTACACGTCTTATACCACATATACCCTCCTACATCACCTATACGTCATATACCCCCTTTGCTTCCTACATCACATTTATTTCCTATTCCACCTATACCATCCTACATCACATTAAATAACAATATCCGCCTACGTCACCTATACGTCATATACCACCTATACCATCCTACATTATCTATACCCTCTTACACCACCTATACCTACTATACCAACATAACCCTTCTAAATGGCATTTACTTCCTATACCCTCCTACATGACATTTACTTCCTATACCACCTACACCCTTCTACATCACATATACTTCGTATAACCACCTATACCCTCCTACATCACATATACTTTCTATAACCACCTATACCCTCCTACATCACATATACTTCCTATAACCAACTAAACCCACCTACATCACCTATACTTCATATACCTTCCTACGTTACCTTTACTTCCTATACCACATACACCCTCCTACATCATATACCCTCTTACACCATCTTTACCATCCTACGTCACCTTAACTTCATTTTCCACCTACACTTCCTATAACACCTATACCTCCTACATCAGCTGTACTTCATATACCACCTTTATCCCCCTACATCACCTATACTTCCTATACCACCTATACCCTTCTACATCACCTGTACTTCCTATACCACTTATACCCTCATGCATCACATATACTTCCTATAACCACATGAACCCTCCTACATCACATATACTTCCTATAACCACCTATACCCTCCTACATCACATATACTTCCTATACCACCTATACCCTTCTACATCACCTTTACTTTCTATACCGCTTATACCCTCATGCAAGACATATACTTCCTATACCACCTATACCCTTCTACATATGTACATCACATTTATCTCCTATACTACACATACCCCCTACATCATATTTACTTCATATACCATATATATCCTCATACATTACCTATACTTCCTTTACCACCTACACCCTTCTACATCACCTGCAAATGTAAACTGAATTTACCATATATATCACCTGCATTTATTTAGTTATTTTATTTAAGTTATTATGGTCATTTAATTTATTTCATTTTATAAATTTATTAATTAATTTGTTTTATTCAAGTTTATTCAATTTAATTATATATCTTCAATCCAGACTACCCTGGTGTCATAACGAAACCATCAGCCCATCAGTGATGGAAGTATTTGTATATTTAGTGTAATTTGATTCATATATATTCATATGAACAGAATGATATAAGTATGGATATTAAATATTCAAAATATACAAATAACTAATAACTCAATTATTTTCTACTTATAATTTTACTGGTCAATTAAGGTACGTGTATAGACATGCACCCATCAATCAGCACACGGTGTAGCCCAAATATTCGAATATGAATATAAGTCATTGATAAACTTCTGACCGATTATTTCTGGTATTTATCTATTCTATTTGTATATTTATTTTTTGTTTCTAATTTGCAAACTTTATTATACATATAACTTTTTTTATATATATACAAAAACATTTCAGCACTCACATATTCTTAAAATAACCTGCACATAGACATCGATCATTTTCTTACATAACTAGCAAAACGCAAGTTCAACGCACATTCAACGCTAAAGTTAAAACGCACAACAAACGGTCAAGGCAAACGCAACGCAAACGGAATGCAAACGCAACGCAACGGAACGCAAACGCAACGGAAACGCAACGCACTTTTGGTACAGAAAAACGGTCTAGGGTCTGTATCAGTAGCACAAGGGCCGAGTTCATGATGTGTGGTAGTTGTGGTTCCCCTAGACCTGTGTTAGCTTTACGTGTAATATACCCGGCCCGTTTAAAGTATACCTGGGCCTTCTATATACACGAACAAAGAGTTGGAAAATGTCAGATTTTTTTTTCAAAAAATAATACATTTTTGTCCTTTTGCACCTCTATCGTAACCTAACCTTTTTTTGGAGTTAAAGGTAGGAAAGTAGGGTTAGGTACGCACCTGTCCCTCTGTTTCTCCGACTCTTTTTTGTCCCTAACAACACCAATGAGTCCTAGGCGAAACAGATAAATGATACAGTGTAATTCATTTTGGGGAGGTAAGGGATCTATCATATTTTTATTAATTGATACGTGGTACGTATACATCCATAAATATACATATAATATATGAGCATTTGTTAAGGTAATTTAATGTTGAATTTTATATTCGTACGCGCACGAGGATTATTAAGCATTTGTTAAGGTAATTTAATGTTGAATTTTATATTCATACGCGCACGAGAATGGCTGTCGTAATCGGGTGATAATGACAATGATCTCAACAAAGGTTATTGAGTTATAGTCTCACAGAATGAAGTCGTGGCGTATAAACCATTGTTAATCAGTTTTCCTACTTGACGACTCCCGCGTGCTTACATCCGGGCCAACAAAAGTGATCAATACATTTAAGTTGGGATAACTTGTTTAATAATTTTTTTTTATAAAATAAACAAGTTTATATATACATGTATCAATCAATATGGGTAAATCTACTCCTATCAAAATAAATGGCTGACATTTACTCACAGTTATATATGTCTGATTGTCTTTTCATGCAGATTAGAAATGGACCTGCTCAGTTCGAGGTTGGAAATCGCAGCTTCACCCACATGTTTGACGGGTTCGGCAAACTCTACAGTTGGCGTTTTCAAGGAAACGGTTCCGTCTATTTTTCTACTAAATTCATCAAATCGGAGTTTTACAAGAAGTCTATCTCACTGAGTGACATATCGCCTTATGTGATGTTCGGGTCAACACAGCCGCGATTTAACCCTGTACAGACGTTACTAGCATTGTGGCGAAATATGGACAACATGAATGTGAACATTTACCGCTTTCCGTCCGAAAAAAGTCACCGGGGTGATTTTGTATCGTTGACTGATGTTTGGGACAATTACGAAATCGATCCGTCATCTCTTGGGACGATTGGTTATCAGCACCCAACAGTTCCATCGACCGGCGGTATTAATAGTTTCATTTTTCGGAACATTATGTCGACACCTCATCCACTTCCAGAATATGGCACGTCTAATCATTTCACGTTTTTGCTGAGTCTTGCTGTTGTTCCTGGATTTAATCATCGGATTTCGCTTATCCGGATAAAGTCAATGATGGATCGTGAGGTTGTTACACAATGGACCGTGAATCAACACGAAGCACCTTACATGCATTCATTTTCCGTTACTCCAAATTATGTGATACTTTTCAGCGCACCACTATTTTTTAATTTCCATGCCTTCCTAGTTTCTGGGTCTGTTTTAAAAGGACTTCAATGGCACGGTTCCGAGGAGAACATGACCATACATGTTATTGACATAAAATCAGGAATCATCCGAACGTTTACAGCCCCGCCAGTATTCTATATGCATCACATAAACGCCTTCGAGACGTGGACTAATGAGATCATAATTGACCTACCAACTTACAGGGACGCTTCAGTCATTTTGAATTTGAAAACGGAAACATTGCTTAACCGCAGGAAAAGAAACAAGCTGAATCCACATTCGGTTTTAACACGTTACGGGATAAATTTGAACAAAACACAGGTAAGTGTCAAGCCATTTCCAGAATCTGTCAAGTATCCCTGTGTAACAAAGTTTGACATGCCGATAATTAACGAGAACTACAGGTCCCGGAATTACTGTTATGTGTACGGTTTTGTCCCAAAGTGGGACGACAAACAGTATAGTCAGTTTGCTCTTGTCAAAAAAGACCTGTGTGGTAATGGAAAAGACCGGATGTGGTTCTATCCTAATCATTATCCGGCGGAAATGTGGTTTATTCCATTTCCGGCAGTAAACAGTACTAACCTTGACGAAGATGCCGGATACTTGTTGGTACCTGTTTTGGATGGTCAGAAGAACGTCAGCTATCTTGCCATTATTGATGCTGTGTCTATGAAAACCTCTTTCACTGCGTACCTGCCAACACGTGTTCCTGAAACCTTTCACGGGAGATTTTTTCCTGGTATTGAATGACAATATCATGTTACATTCTTTGCAGAATTTTGCTTCGTTTTGTTTTGTTTATAAATTATAAAAGTAACACGAAGAAACTGAATTCATCGCATTGGGAACAATGCTATGCTTGTCCTTTTCCAATCGTTTAAAAAGAATTTGTGATGTTAAATTTGATTACCTTTAATTATTCGATAGCTTAGTAGGGTAAATACCCCGGGGTAATCTACTTGCAATTGTCTTTCTCGTGCAGAAAGTGGATTCGTACATATTGACACACATTCACACACTTACTATGTATTTATAGAAACAGTTATACAAGAATAATCGTGTAATGCAGTTTGTCTCTCTCCCTTATGCTGTCTCAACATATTCATGTATTTGTATTCCTACATTTGAAGTGTGTTCATAAATATACACGGCTGTCTCATAACGTTCTCACCACTAATATGATATAAAGATGTACGTTTATGGCAAACAGCAAAACATAAAAACACAACAAACAAATACGTACACAACATTTTGCGAAGACATTATATATACATACACATTTTTGAAAGTCACAAGACCGATTCTCGAGGCCTTTCGCTGCTCTACAACTCTTTAGGATATTATTTAACTTTTGTATAACATACAGGTATACAGAAAAAAAATCTATAACGATCGACCCTCGAAGGAAGAAAACTGCTGGTTTTGAAGTTGGTCGCTATGTCTTATTTCTAAACTTTGTAAAAGGATTAACCTTTCTTTGTTTGTTGTCTGTTAAAGATATCCTTTATAATAATAATAGGCTTTAATTACACTCGATAATAACATGTTAAGTCACAGACTCTTCTCACACATGGCCGAAAACATATATACAAGTATGTACAACATGGATAATACGTTACAAATATAAGAGATAATGCAAAAACATACATTATAAAGATATATTGTATACATATATAAAGCTATACTGCTTTTCAATTGAGTAATTAATAATGTAACTACATTTCATTACAACACCTATGTCAACCATACTGTTATAGTAACACACGCTGCTGAAACATAATTACATATCGTAGTATATTGCTTATTGGGAAAGTCGTAATGTCCAGATCAGGCCGAAAGAGAGTGGGTTTTTTTGCTTTATACCAGTAGTTTAAAATCGTTTCTGCAGTTGGTTTTTAATACTGCAAGTGATTTGGAAGATTTGGTTTGAGTGGATAGGCTGTTCCAAAGATGTGGTCCTTGATATAAAAATGACTACTTGAAAAGTTCTGTTTTGTGTTTTGGTATACGGTAATTTCCTGCTGTTGCGGTGCGTGTGTTTCTGTTGTGACTTTCCTGGACTAAAGTGTGTGTTTTGAGATATGCAGGGGTAAAATCATTGATAACCCTTTTCGATGTTCACAACCTGTCTGACTGATGTAAAAGTCTGACCAATTTTAACATACTAAATTATACTACACTACTTGATTTACAGTTCATATTGTAATAAACAGTAAATGTAAATGTAAAAGCAATCTAAGGTTTAACGGTATATTTATGCTTGTATTTTTGTAAAAAAAAACTTTTTCATAGGTTATCTGTTTTCATGTGAATTTCAATAGTTCGAACTAAAGGAATAATTTGAAATTACGAGGATTAATATGATACAAAAAAATTACAATTTTAACAAGAACATCCACAAAAGGAAGACTGCCAAAGCTAAGTGCCATTGTAAAGCGTACATCAGGAGTTATCGAATTCAATTCAGAATAGAAATAATCTATATCATATATATAATTGGCCATATCTGAGACACTACAAATTGGGGATATACTTTGATGTCGGAAATACGCATGTAGCTTCTCGCTTGAGCGGATATATTTTCAATATTTGTTTTAGTTTTGAATATTTGTTTTGGAGTGTACTGCTTTACTTCAAAGTGGTGTTATCTTTCTAAGTCCAGTCACCATGATATCTTGCAATCTTCCCTGACCATCGTCTCAACCGATTTCCTATACTGTTCTATCTTATCTCCAGCTATTACGGGAGCTAATACAGGAACATACGCTGCTGACAAGCACCTTGGATTCCAATTAGGAGCTTGATAACTTGATTGAGATTTCTCAGTCAAGTATTGTGGTCAATAACTCCCATTTTGCTTTTTCTCCAGTTTATACTTGTATGTTAAAAAGAGTAATCAATACTTGTGTAAATATTTATAGAATATGATACTACCACTTCCGTTTTAAACGTTTGAGGTTACCTCGCCGTAATCTGTCGGGGGAAAAAAACTATGGTTTAAAATTGCAGTCATACCATTCCACAAACATATATCGGTATATCGGGTAGAAATTAAGGATTTAAAATGTTAATGACTTATATTTATGTAAAATATAAGCGTGTGAAAACTTTTTTTTTTTTGCTACTGCTACTCATCTCACCAGAAGCAAGGTTGATGCGATGTTTACGTCCTTAGTATGCATACGCGAATTCTCGAGATCTCACGAAAGCAGAATCAAACGAATAGGGACTATATTTACACAATAAACGTGATGTGTGTTACCCTAAGACGATTCATTTGTCTCATGTCAAGTCAAATATGGCAACTCTTAGTATTGGAGAAACCCTTTTCCCTCCTTAAGCGCACTCCATTTGTCGACGGCTTTGTCGACGTAAACATGCACTTTATTGCGCTGTTGTTCGGCTTCCAGCTTTTACCCTTTTCTCGCCGATTCTGTCCGCCTGCTTGGTCGACCACGTTTTAGCATGATCAACGCCATTACATCATGCTTATACAAGCGCATGCTTAACAATATGTAAAATATTGATTTCTTTACGGTACGTAAAAAATAAAAAATAAATAAAAATTCTGTTTTATATTTTTAATTTTGACACGTTTCACTTCCTGAGAAAAATATTAACGGGAAATTAATAACATTCGCTATATAAAAAGAGTAAGAAATGCCATATTTATCCTTTAAAAAAGAGTGAATGTTAGCGGTACGGTTCTTTTAAGTTGACTCTGTACCACATCTACATTTTCTTATCATTGCATACATGCAAGAGTTAAGGTACTTGTATATTTTCAGAAAAAAACTCCCCGTTCCCCCTAAAATGGGTTTCATTCTCTTTGTTGTTACGGAACTCAAAACGTTTTTGACGATGTGGCACCCATCTGTTTAAAAACACATTAGTCAAGATGTGTTACCGTACATATAATTAAAACAATGTTAGGACTCTATGTTTATGTTCCTATGTGAAATACTAAAACTCTAACGGTATTTTTAATAAATATTTTTTACAACATATGCAGTCTTTTGTATTGTGTTATTGTTTTAAAAAAAACTGGCAGACTCATCCTGTTTGTCTTTTACAATCAAATACGATATAATAACAAATAGGGATGATTCTAAATACAGAGATAGACTTCTTGACGAGTATCCGTGCATCTGTGATGAAGCGCAAAACCTCGAAATTAAACTAGCACAGACGTCTCCAAGCTGGACACGACCGACAGAAGGTAAATCCTCTGTGAGCCGTTCCCTCAACTTAATCTCAACATAAATCAGACCAGATACATCGGGTCCCTGCAGCACCCATCCGTACTTTGGATCCTACCACGAGGTTCCGATGATGACTTGTTTCGCACGAGCTCTGATCGTTGCTACTGGTCAGAACTCCACCGATATCACACACTTCTGAATCAAACAATCATATAGCCATCTCTGATTTTTAATAAACAAATCTAGCCTTCTAGAGCACATGGCTGTTCTGACCGGACACAAACAAACTGCAGCACTTTTAAAAGAAATAATAAACTTGATTAAAGTTTCTGTTAAATAGTTACTGTACTAGCTTGTGCAGATTCCTCCGAAGAAAAGTAAGAAAATAGACAATATATCCTATCTCGCCTATTTGGATCCAACTTACTCCTAACCGTTATACTAACAATTATGACGCCCTGGTCATCATATAGTATGATATAAAGGTTGAGTTAAAACATCATTATCTTTTATCAATGGCATTTTATTAGACTACATGTCTTATGACACACGTTTGATAACACATAACGGTGCTGCGATTGTCTAAAGGTTCATATTGATGCCATTTTGACGTCACAACTTAGACAAGACCATGGTATCGCGGACTTGCCATTGCATCGTCGTGGTCACAAAAGAGAAAATACCTACGAGTCAAAATGTAGATAATTTAGAATTTAGGTCAGAATAAGAATATATAGTCTTAGGAGTATTTACAACACTTAATTATGTGATAAATTTATGTTACATATGTATCTTAACTCATTTTGTGACACGCATGCCAAATCCTCAAAATGTGTCACTAAAGTAAAAAATAAATAAAAAAATAAGATTTTATCTTCTTACATCAACCATGAGGCACACACAGGCAGATACATTGTGGTCTAAACAACGAACCAATATTGACAAAAGTATTCCCAAACCTGCAAAAACGCCTTGCTAAGCTTAAGGTTGAACTTACATGTATTTACATATCCACCGCGCATTATTCTTGGTGCAGACATAAGTCCTTTGCACGCATGTTTTAGAAAAACCTTCTTAAAACAATATACATACAATCACCTGAAATACTCTCTCTGCACTTGTAACATATGTTATTCTCACGACTAAGAACTTAATAAAAATATTTCCCTTAAAAAAAATCTGCAGGTTGGTAAGTATGGATTGTCGAAAGGATTATTTAAGGATTAACATGAATATATTTCTCATGTTATGGAGCTATAACACAAAAAACCGGAGTGTACTCTCATCATAAACCGCGGTTTTATTTTGAGTACACTCCGGTTTTTTGTGTTATATCTCCATAACATGAAAAATATATTCAAGTTAATCCTTATAATTTAATCTACTATACACAATCCCTGTGGAAATCCACTTTTATTGATGGACTCTTTTCTCTTAGAAATTATTGCGCCGCTGTATCAACCACTCAAAAGCGACGTTACAAATGGCGACGTCATTTTTTTACGTTATGGCATACATTTTTAAGCCAATGGAAATGCTTGTTACAAGCACGATTAAATTATATACATCTATCACAACCACAGGTAAGTGTTTCTGTGTGACATTTTGATAGCATAGGTACGATATTGATAAATGTACACTTTCAGCTTCGTCAAAAATGACCAGGGAAGCGTTTGTACTCTAGGTTGTAATTTATGTTCGGGTTGATACTATATAATCGACGACGTCGATTCGGCTACGCTGAAAGCGTATGTATACTTTGTATAGAGTGAAAGAGTACCGTTCTCGTCATCGAAACATCACACAAAATCATTTACCTGGTTGTGCTACATAAATATTTCTACAACTAACCGTGGCATGATTCATCATTACAGAAGGTAATTGACCATTGGAACCTCTGTACATTTACAAGAACCCTTAGAAATTTCTGTATGCTGATCTTGACGATTTAAGATGTATATTGACTTCATGAACTTGCACTTGACATATGTAACTGAAAGAGGAATCGTCCGACGTGTCGATAGTACAGGAATAGACCCTCGTGCAATGTCTCGCCTTTAAATGACGCATGGACACATCCTTTGAAGAACTAAAAACAGTCATCACAATTTCCCTAAATCTTCCGTAGATGATAGGATATTTAATAAAGATACACGCATATATGACCATTGATCTATCAGTTGTGAATAACGAATGGGCTGCACTAAGGTTATAATTTGGCTTAATCCACGATTTAACGTAAGTTCGGTGTTTGCTGGTTTGAACACTTTTTAGGGAAACTACTGTCATGTTGCAGGTTCATCACATTCTTTACTTGATAAAATGTAATCTTTTGAATAGTCCACAAAGTGTTTGAAAAAGCGCACCCGTTACAAAACAATCATAGAGTTAATCTCCCGAGTTCGAGTGCTTAAAGGTTTTTACTGCTAGTAATAAAGATAACTTATCCGAATGAAAATATCCGTTTATAATATAACGCGAACTCCCTGATCTTTTACATTGTGACAAACAGATAAGATTACTTTATCAAAACGGACACTCATTAACAGGAACGGTCAACAGCTACATATATCGATACATGTTATAGGTGAGACCGCCCGTAGTATGTACATACACCGGAATTCTATGGCAGCTACATATATCGATACATGTTATAGGTCAGACCGCCCCGTAGTATGTACATACACCGGAATTCTATATACTTAATAGTAAATCTAATTACACCGGCCAAACTAGATCACGCAGCGTTTTGGTCACTTGTAAACTTCCGCGTACAACATAGTTTATTAACTTCAGACAACCAATAGCTTAAGTCTTGCCACGCGAATCCAGCAAAACTTCTACCAAACTGAATTTTGTATTACATTTTACTAACTTTGATCACAAGCGTAATCTACAGATTATACACCAAATTACTACGTCAGTTTGGTCATGTGTTAGGACAATGTATTTTATACAATGTTTTAGTCGGGGACTGTTTGTGGTTAGTTAACACTCCGTAACCACTATGCTAGTTAAATCTACATTCTGCCGTCATATAAATCCTCTGTCCTGATTGGCTGATTTTAAGCATAATATGTACGATTATATTTTTTTTTATTTTTTTTTTAAAAAACAAGAAAAACAAACAAGAACCAAACAGAGCAGATGCTATGAAGAAAAAGTGATACTATTTAAAGTACATTACTTAAGAAGTTTAGATTTCATATGGTCTCGCAACCATATATTACTACTTCCTATATTTTTTCAACGACTTGAATGTGAAGGAATTAAAAATACATCGATCTCACATAATGATTCTTTACAGTAGTAAACGATCTGAATGACACCTTATGTAGACATTAAAACAATTACCTGTGGAACCATACGTTATCATCAATAAACCGACAAGTACGAACAGATCTGTCGATTGTCAGTGATATGTTCTCACCAGAAAAGGGAACATATGTAGTATGTCATCCTCATTCAAGTAATATTGTGATCAATTTTATTTTATTTAACAAAGTTGATGACAATCTTCAAGTTCTTGAGGATCTTTGTACCATTAATAAAACCTAACTACGCTTTTGAAACTATGTACGAAGTTAAAGTTTGATCGACACTCTAGTTATTTGTCAGAAACCAATTTTTTTCTTATAGTATAAGTAACCTTAAGCCTTTTGATCTGGAAAAAAATTACATTTTTAATCCCTCATAGACGCTATGCAAGCAGCGCATTGAAGTTAAGACTTACTGCCACCGGGAAATTGATTTATTATACAGGAACATTTTTTATTATGATATCAATGACCTAAGTGTTAACTATAAGAACTATAAAGACATTCCCAAGTAAAATCGGTCAGGAAACACTGTATGACGTTCGAGTACATTGGTCCACTGAATCTCAAGTTTTTGTTTTGAAACGGAGATTGGACTGACTTCATTGCAAGATCCTTTCCGATAACTTTCGGGGAGTAAAATAATTCCTAAACGTATTACAAGTACCCGGATGTTGGTTATATGATCTGTTTAATTACCACCTGGATTTGTTTAATCTAAGGAGTGAGTAAACCTGTAGTGGTAATAGGCGACATAATGTATTTAGTTCAGCGTGTAGATCAATGCGCGCGCCTTCCTTATCAATAACGTCAATTCATTCACACCATGTTGTGAGTAACGAATATTTTTAATTCTTAAATTCTTGTAAACAAATAGAAAACGGTGGGGCTTGGCGATAAAGAGTTATGTTAACAAGGGCCAATGCTAAACGCGTCTTCGCCATGTGGCGGTTTTTGAACCGCACACTATAAAATAATACTGAAATACGAAGTGAATTTATTAAATTCATTTATAGTGTGGATTTGCGTATTTCGTGTGGAACTATTTTTATATGCGGAAGGATTTCTTGCGTTTGTCTCTATATCTGTTTTTGAAAACATACCGTGACCTGTTCATCGCTTTGCAGGCAACAACACAAGTCACGTGACATGCAATAGCGTGACATGAACAACCTTTTTTTCTGATGCCAAGGTAGGAAGTTTTGTTCATATTTTATCCCGCCTACATCCCTACAATACTAAGTCACCAAATATAAATCAATATAAATCACTCTACAATACCAAGTCACCAAATATAAATCACTCTACAATACTGAGTCACCAAATATAAATCACTCTACAATACTAAGTCACCCAATATAAATCACTCCACAATACTGAGTCACCAAATATAAATCACTCCACAATACTAAGTCACCAAATATAAATCACTCTACAATACTGAGTCACCAAATATAAATCACTCTACAATACTGAGTCACCAAATATAAATCACTCTACAATACTGAGTCACCAAATATAAATCACTCTACAATACTGAGTCACCAAATATAAATCACTCTACAATACTGAGTCACCAAATATAAATCACTCTACAATACTGAGTCACCAAATATAAATCACTCTACAATACTGAGTCACCAAATATAAATCACTCTACAATACTGAGTCACCAAATATAAATCACTCTACAATACTGAGTCACCAAATATAAATCACTCTACAATACTGAGTCACCAAATATAAATCACTCTACAATACTGAGTCACCAAATATAAATCACTCTACAATACTGAGTCACCAAATATAAATCACTCTACAATACTGAGTCACCAAATATAAATCACTCTACAATACTGAGTCACCAAATATAAATCACTCTACAATACTGAGTCACCAAATATAAATCACTCTACAATACTGAGTCACCAAATATAAATCACTCTACAATACTGAGTCACCAAATATAAATCACTCTACAATACTGAGTCACCAAATATAAATCACTCTACAATACTGAGTCACCAAATATAAATCACTCTACAATACTGAGTCACCAAATATAAATCACTCTACAATACTGAGTCACCAAATATAAATCACTCTACAATACTAAGTCACCAAATATAAATCACTCTACAATACTAAGTCACCCAATATAAATCACTCTACAATACTAAGTCACCAAATATAAATCACTCTACAATACTACGTCACCAAATATAAATCACTCTACAATACTAAGTCACCAAATATAAATCACTCGACAATACTGAGTCACCAAATATAAATCACTCGACAATACTGAGTCACCGAATATAAATCACTCGACAATACTAAGTCACCAAATATAAATCACTCTACAATACTAAGTCACCCAATATAAATCACTCTACAATACTAAGTCACCAAATATAAATCACTCGACAATACTGAGTCAACAAATATAAATCACTCTACAATACTAAGTCACCAAATATAAATCACTCTACAATAATAAGTCACCAAATATAAATCACTCTACAATACTGAGTCAGTATAATGTTAACTTTGTTTAGCTTGCTGCATTTTTTAGAACAGTTCTTCATTTCTTTGTTTTTCTTGCCATATTTTATATAAAGAGGTCAATGACTCTGCTGCTGGTCTTTTAGTCCCCGAGGTTGGCTATAGCCTATTACAGGGAGTTTATTCTGACAGAGTTTAAAAATCGAATATCATCGTAAATAAATATTGTTTATTTGTAAAGTTAAAAATGGATTTCAAAAGCACTTTCTATGTCTCGGAACATATTGGGGATCATTTACGTAAGTCATTATATATTCAGATCCCTGTATCAATAGATCATTCACAAGCTATTTCAAAAGTTACCCCTGTTTTTTGTTTTTACGATCTTTTTTGTAAGTTGTAAATTTGTTCGTTATACCTGTGAATTTTTGAACGGTATATTCATGTTTTGGTATCTTTGTATCTTTCAAATCTATAACTCGCCCTACGTATATGTTAAGGAAACACTAATGCATAAGATGAATACGTTATTAATATACTTCGATACGTATTTAGAAAGTTGTTCAAGGACATGCTTGAGTACCGTACTCCTAAACTTCTGTTCATTGCGTTGCCATGCCAATTGAAAGAAACACAGAGTTGCGATAAAAGCTTGGCATTGAGGTGAACGTTTTTTTTTACTGGAAAGGACAATCAAGAAATGTCATATGTATATTGCGTTTGTTTTTGTTGCGATGGTAATACTGAGATAGTAGTAAGAGGTGCTACTATTTACAAAGAAATAAAAACGACTGAAATTGAAACAAATCTATAAACGGTACGTCGGTTTAGTCTATCAGAGAATCACTTTCAGCCTGATTGCAGATTCGTAGAGAAGCGGCCAAATCCTTTGACAGCATTTATAACAGCTTAACAATATTCTATTACGACCGTTTGATGTAGATAAGCGAATCCCGACCTCAGCGTTTGAATTTTGAGTTGTTAAAAGAATGTATGGAAATCCTCAAGATTGATACAAGACGATATACATTGCATATTTACATGAAATTATTATTATGCAATATATGCTAGAAATAATTAATATCAAACTTGCACTTAGAGAGTGAAAGTCGAATAGTAATTAGTTAAAGAAACCGGCGGCTGCGCGTGTGTTTTTTTGGAATGTGTTAAAGGAATTAAAAAAACAAATTCTTACATACCGCCTAATAAACCAAAGAATAACGAGAACCATGAGATCAAACTGAAAACTTACGGATATTGGTGGAAAATATCACATTCAATGATTGGCGTGGCAGCAATTTAATTTATGACTTGTTGTCTGGGATTAACATTTTGGGTACATACGAACTTATCATGTGATCGTATGCTGACATGAGTTTGTCCCTGTATAGTGGTACGGGGGTTTCCCCTCCAAACAGTTAAATCAGGCCAATAAAGCACTTATTTTGAATCAAGAACATCAAGTACATCACAGAATTGTGATACGCGCCCTCATGGAAGTATTCGTCAGAAAACTTCGTACCTATCAATGAAATCAGATAGAGAATGTGTGTTATTTCTTATATCTTTTCCCTATCTAAATCGGGACTGCATCTTTGAAATACGGGAGGAAAATTAGCTATCAAAGGAGGGATGTATATCAATTCATAGCGATTTCTGTAAACGAGTACGTGTTATTTTATATGCCCATTTATTCGTTGAAGGCAGTTGCCCTTCTAAGACACTTGAACCGTTTATAAAACCTGTAGATAGCAGATGGATCATTCAGGATTATTTTATTCATCTTTAACACACCAGTTCCAAAGCCATATAAGATCGAATCGGTCTTAATGATAATACATGCTTTAACATATAGAAATGTTGTTGGAACATAAGGAGACACTGTGTGAACTGTGAACATTGCTATAACAACACCGGAACTGTTCTTTCTTTTTCTCAATAGAAAAGCGTATTGAAACAGTTGGAATAATTGTTTGCTATTGTTGTCGAATTCCTCCTTGATTGATGACAAATAAGCCATATATTCTATTTTGGAAAGGGGCCTGACGTTTTGACCGATATAAAATGTATTAGGATTTTATACTAGTCGATGACTTGAACCAAACCTCTTTGTAGAAACCACGGAAAGTGACTCAGAATACCATTACAGCTAAAATGTTCACATCGCTGTTCCAGGTACTTTTCCTTATTGCGACTTGTTGGCCGAAAGTAGATTCATGCCTACGAAGTATCTCGAATCATGAGAACCTTATACACGACAAGGGGTTTGAGAACCTGTATCGTACAAACAAGGAGGAAGTGGAAAACGTGCCAATTCACTTTGACAAACCGATACCTCGATGGATTACCGGAACATTGGTAAGATAGTTAAGGAATTGGTTGCCATATTTTTGAAATGCGTTGGTGTGTAACATACATTGGCTTACCTACATATTGAATGGTGCGCGCTGCACACCAATGCGTGTCAAAAATATGACAACCAATACTTATATTTACATTTTATGTTAATCAACTTACAGTTCACGCAGAAATAAAGACATAATATTAGTCTGAATACGATTCAACGTCGGGGTAAATCCATACAAAGAACAGCCACCAGTTGACAGCGGAGCAGTACAATCTCCAACGTTACAGTTATGACGCCATAAGTGTAGCGACGTCAGAATGGCCCAATGTATGTTATACGGAAATAATATACATTGGGCCCAGTAGAAACATCTAGGCTCTGTGCAGTGGAAATGTAAATATATACTCATACAAATGCTTTCATTGATATACATTGGTTTTATAATATAGTCAAAATCGTACTTTATTGTTTGTCTTGAGCTGTAAAAAACGAGGTTATGTAAGGTATCAACCAGCAGTACCATATTTTTGTAAATAATTGAATTTTTGTTTTGTCTGGAGGTTTTGAACTAAGCTACATTACTACCTCTTTATCAAATTATAATTATGCAAATTGGTGTCACAATCTTGGAATAAAATAATTGAAAAAAACTGTTAGCTGAAATACTTGCATTGCAAGCGTATTCAGTTAGTTATATCAAGAATTTGTCTTCCATAAGATTCATCATAGAAATATGTAATACCAACGTTTTACTTTCAACACAATATTATACGTGTCGCAGCGTTTCAAAACCGATTGGTTCCTTTGTCAAGCTATGACTAAGTGAGGAATCTTAAATTTTACCTGTACAACGCTTTGGCGAAATTCTATATTTTTATGTCACTCGACCAACGACTCCATTCAATCAATCTCAATTTTTATTTAAACGGGTTTTATTATTACCATTTAAACATGTGGAATTTTGGCACAAGTTATCCAGCATATATAAAGCTAATAATATACATTAGCGTTTAAACTATATGGCAAAATTTAGAACTAATAAACATTTGTTTCAACCTTCAACTTCATTGCTGAAAGAAATACTATTAAATAAATATAAATTTCGATATGACTCTCTTTCTATAATGAAAATATCCCTAATTCGCTAAAATGTTATCGTCCAAATTTCTTTTAACAAGTCGCTTTTATATGGCTTAAGAGCGTCCACGAACTAGAACGCAGAACGCCGATTTAAGATAGATTCTTACTTGACGGGCTTATGTCCATCGTTATTATTTGATTACAGAAGTAGCAATGAATCGTATATCTGTCTCATGTGCTCTCCATATTCCTACCAAAACTTATCAACACTTTATTAAGATTAAAACATCATTATTCCTTCATACAATACTTAGCAAACATACCAAGTCTGGACTAAAACATTACGGCAAGTATTCCGTTCGGGTTTCAAAATGCTTCCTGTTTAATGTATTCTTTAACCTTCCAACCTATTCATGAGCAGAATGAATGTCCGACTTCTTTTCCATTTTGACATATGAGCGTCATGTAGCCACGTCAAAGATCGTAGGGTTTAAAGTCAACCCGACTACTTTTGGTTAAATCGAATTATATAAGACAAATATATCATAGTTGGTCAGTTGTTTTACTGCGTGACACAATTTTGAATATCTTCAGTTGTTGACATATATAAAATTAGATCACTTAAACTGTATTCTATGTTTTGGGTTACGATTGGAAAATATTAGTTTTGACAAATATAAATGTTAATACCAGTGAACGTGGATAGTGACCCATTGCCAGCATTGTATCCGATACATGATAATTATAACCTTTTAACGTTCATTTTTCCTATACAGATAAAAAATGGACCCTCTCAGTTCGAAGTTGGAAAACGGAAATTCACCCACATGTTTGACGGGTTCGGCAAACTCTACAGTTGGCGTTTTCAAGGAAACGGTTCTGTATTTTTCTCTGCAAAATTCATGAAATCCGAATTTTACAAGAAGTCTGTCTCAAAAAACGACATTTCTGCCTATCTAATGTTCGGCCCTACGCAACCCCGATTTAGTTACCTGCAGGTAGCATTGGCTTTGTGGCGTGGCATGGACAATATGAATGTGAATGTGTACCGCTTCCCGTCAGAAAAAAGTAAGCAGGGGCACTTTATTTCGATAACTGATATATGGAACCACTACGAGATCGATCCGCTATCTCTTGAGACAATTCGTTATCAGCACCCAACAGTTCCATCGACGGGCGGTATTGCCGGTTTCCTATATACAGAAGGTATGTCGACTGCTCATCCTCTGCCAGAACACGGTACGTCCAATCATTTTACGTTTTTGTTTAGTCTTGCTGTTGTCCCTGGACTTAAACATCGGTTTTCCCTTATCAGGATAAAGTCGAATGTTGAGCAAGAAGTTGTGACACAGTGGTCGGTGAATACAGACGAACTGCCGTTCATGCATTCCTTTTCTGTTACTCCGAATTATGTGATATTTTTTAGGCCACCACTGTTTGTCAACAGTAAAGTTGTCGCAGTATCTGGTTTCGTTTCAAAAGCGATGAAATGGCATGGTGCTAAGAAGGATACGATTATATATGTCGTCGAGATAAAATCGGGAATCATCAGAACGTTTTCCGCTCCACCAGTATTGTACCTGCATCAAATAAATGCTTTCGAGACGCAGAGGAATGAGATAATAGTCGACATACCAACATACAAAGACCCGTCAATCATCTTTAAGTTAAACATGAACGCATTGCTTAACCGCACGAAAAGGAACAAGTTTTATACAAATCCGGTTTTAACACGATACGTGATTGATTTGAACGAAAGTAAGGTGAGCGTAAGGAAATTTCCAGAATCTGTCAAGTATCCCTGTGTGACAAAGCTTGACATGCCGATAATTAACGAGAACTACAGGTCCCGGAACTACTGTTATGTGTACGGCTTGGTCCCTAAGTGGGACGACAAACAGTATAGCCACTTTGCTCTTGTTAAAAAGGACCTGTGCAGCAACGGAAAAGACCGGATGTGGTTCATTCCCAATCACTATCCGATGGAAGCGTGGTTTATACCATTTCCGGAAGACAACCGGAACAACACTAGAGAAGACAATGGCTACCTTATGGTACCCGTTCTGGATGGTGAGAAAAACACTAGCTACCTTGCAGTGATTGATGCAGCTACCATGACAACTTACAACAAAGCGTACCTACCAACAAGGGTTCCTATAACTTTCCACGGTCGATTCTTTCCGGATATCAAATAAACAATCTTATTTTCTTGATTTCAGGTCCTTTTTCAATGTTTGTATTTATTGTCGTTGTACATGTGTGTATCGTGCTGCCATTTGATATGTAATATGTACACTTCCATTGTGCTGATATGTCGGGGTTTGTGTACAGTGTAGGCCAGTAGCTGTATTTTAACGTAAATAAACTGAAAAATATTTTTTTAAATTGAATTTGATAATACAATTAAGAGACAATAATGTTAAATATTATGAAGCACATTCATATGACGGCTTAAGGTTTGCTGAGTACACATAAATCACAAGATATGAATCTGCAATATATATTGATGCGATAAAGTTAGACAGTTTTTGCTATTATTAAAACAAATCATGTTTTGAAACCTTTGAGATTGAAAATTGTATGAGGTACTAGAAAAAAGGATCTAAGGCAAGTGTTCGCATGTTGTAGTTACCTGACACAGTGCAATAAGTTTGTTCTTACTTAAACTGACAAAACTATAATAGTAACAAATAAATGAAAAAATAAACCAAACTTTAAAATATACATTTAGTTATGATATTGATTGCATTGTCAAACAAATTATTATTACATATCAAAACAGATTCAGACTACGTCGTTTAAAACACTTTCAGTTTACGAAATAAATTTGGTATTTCCTTCGTCAGCAAGTCGACGACAATTAAAAGGAAAATTGTTTATATTTGAACACAACATTTTTATATAACACAAAATATTTATATTTTATAATAAAAAAGGATAAGATGTCCATGTGAAGTAAGTAAATATAGAAAATAATAAGATTTAACGATCGACTACAGGGCTCTTAAGGTTTGAATACCTTATAAAGTGGTGTTAGTGACCAGATAACTGATACATCCTGTACAATACTCCTCATAAAGTGGTGTTAGTGACCATATAACTGATACTTCCCGTACAATACTCCTTATCAAGTGGTGTTAGTGACCAGATAACTGATACTTCCCGTACAATACTCCTTATAAAGTGGTGTTAGTGAGCAGATAACTGATACTTCCCGCACAATACTCCTTATAAAGTGGTGTTAGTGACCAGATAACTGATACATCCTGTAAAATACTCCTTATAAAGTGGTGTTAGTGACCAGATAACTGATACTTCCTATACAATACTCCTTATAACGTGGTGTTAGTGACCAGATTACTGATACTTCCCGTACAATACTCCTTATAAAGTGGTGTTAGTGACCAGATAACTGATACTTCCTGTACAATACCCCTTATAAAGTGGTGTTAGTGACCAGATAACTGATACTTCCTGTACAATACCCCTTACAAAGTGGTGTTAGTGACCAGATATCTTATACTTCCCGTACAATATTCCTTATAATGTGGTGTTAGTGACCAGATAACTGATACTTCCCGTACAATTCATATATAAAGTGATTGATCACCTAGTCATTTTTATTCCCTCAATTAGGTGGCCAGATTATTACATTCAGCGCACCGTTTTAAATATATATCAAGCATATCTTTTAATAAAAGTGAAAGTTGAACTAAACCTTATATTGGTATTGCTGGAAGATGCATGCAGCGAGAGACGGATAATCCTTGGCATTTGAAACAGGTTTGAATACCAAGGACAAGCTTTTCTTACTTGGTTTTAGTGATGATTAAACAAAATAATGAAGGATTTAGAAAATGTTGTTATGGTCCTATATTTACATTCTGTATGCTTAGACCCATTGACAAAATTTACATTCATAAATGCATAACACAGGTGTTCATAGAATCTCAGCACGTGGGAACTGGTGTCAAACATAGTAACCTGATCACACTGCGTAGTAATACACTACACAAACTACTCACTCCGAACGACCGATCTAGATGCTTAATTCTTACATCCTAAAATAAACTTGAATTTTAACCCAAATAAATGTAAATTTCTGTGTTATTTATGTACTATGGATACAGAATTTGCATGCTGTAAATTAATATTTAAAAAAGTCCACACCTCAGCGTTAACACTGTCGTCTGATACATCTGTCAAAATGAACGTCCCAAAACAACTTACAGTTGTGGGATCGCACAACGTTACACGATGTGCGGTGTGCGCACGAAGTGTGCACGGTGTGTGCACGATGGGCGAACGATAAAAAGCTGGACGAGGAATGCCTTAACAATTTATACGGTTTCGTGTTTAAACATATTAACTTGATTTTTACGTATGTTTCTATATTCTAGCTACATCTATAAACTTATTTTTCTGTCTATACATTCTTATATTTAGAAATTGTGTTTTCGGTGTTTTTAAACAAATTTAATCGACACATGTAAAATTACAACACATTCCCGTATACAGGTAAACATAACCACTCTGTACATGTACCTGGACCGTAGTTTTCCCCCCGCCTGGGGCACTTACGTAACTCGTCGGGTAAGGCCGGGGTGTTAAAAATCCAGGTGAAGGTGAGCTATAGGCAAACGAATGCAAATAACAAATACTATTCATTACGGACATACGGTATCGCATATCAGCTCTGTGTGTCAGTCATTGGTCAGGTAAAACTTCGGACACTCATCAAATTGTTATTTACCTATTCGGTTACCTTGGAGCCAAACCCATTCTTGACAGCCTAACGGTCGCTGTAATACTGTGTAACACGCATTGTGTATAATCTTGATTATTGTGATGAGAAATTACAGATATATTCAAAGGGTTCATTATCGCATACGAGCCTTCCGTATTTTTGTCATTCCGTAATTTTGATCTACAAATTATACCAAATCGCACAGTTGTGCGGAGAGAAGCGCACAACGGTGCGAACGATTGTTAAATCGCACAGTTGTGCGCACCATGTGTGGACGATGTGCGAACGGTGGGCGCACGCTATTTTTGGTGCGTTGTGCGGTCACACAACTGTAGCTGTCAGCTGGACGATGAAACTATAACTTTTGAGCTGGAACTACCCGATCACCAAGATATGTCAGACGAGGAAGTAGAGAGATTTATTTCTACTCTGGATTTTTCATCAATCATTGAAATGAAATCGGCACAAGACATTGAGGTAGAACTTGCCGCGAGTGCTGACCCCGCTATCCTATCCCCCGGGCAGACGGTCCAGAGTGATCCCCCTCCTCAATCATCTGCCAACAAATTTGTACCTTCCCGATTTAAAAAGGTTACAGAGGAGGAGCGGAAATCCTTTGAAGATGCCAACCAATCTTTAGCAACAAGGAGAAATACACAATGGGGATTATCTTTATTCCAAGGTAATAATTCACTCCCTCCCCCCTCCATGTTTAAACTAACGGAAGTTACCGTACTGTCTCCGCTGTTCCCTTAATGTTGTTGAAAGTTATCTTTCCGTATAACTGCATAATAACAGGTATTAATGCTGATAAAGTAAATTCGGTTGTTGATTTTGAATACACAAGCAATCCAAAGCACTTCATCATCACACAGAAGACATTTTTTTTGTAGAGTGGAGCATGGCAACGTCTGGGGAGCATGTCCCATTCAACAGTATACCCACAGAGGGATTGGCAAACAGATTAAGTGCATTCTACTGTGAAGCAAAACCTAAAAATGTGGAGAAGAGAGCTAAGCAGAAGAGAGCTAAGCAAATGCCAGCACGACNGCAATATTGATATTGTACGAGATAAAGAGTTTAAGGTAGCAAACAAAACTCTAAATGGGTTCCTGAAAAAGCAAATAAAGTCTGGTACATCTAGACCTACACAGCATAAGAAAGTTGTCGAAGCAGTCGATTTAAAAAAAAATGCACCCTACCTTGAAAGTGCTTAGATAAATCCGGTAATTCTCCGTCAAGCTGTATGGTACGCTTTGTCGATACACTTTGTAAGTCGTGGCACAGAGTTCCACCAACAGTTGAAACTTGATTCGTTCTCTTTCCTTAATGACGAGAATGGCGAGTTTGTACAGCGTACACATGAAACACAGCAAAAAAACTACCAAGGCGGATTGACGGGTTGCGAGGCTCCCACGGGGAAACGGATGTATGCATCCCCCGTTTCAAGTAAATGTCCGGTCAGTCCCCTTAAGATACTCATTGAAAAGACGGATCCCAGCGCTGAAAGCCTGTTCAATCATTACGATAATAAGGCAAATGAATGCTCTCCGCTATGGTTAACTTCAAAACCGCTGGCCGTACGGACATTTCAAGGATTCATGTCGGAAATTTGCATCGCTGCCGGTGTAGACCACCGTTACACAAACCACAGGGGCACGTTACAAATGTCTGAAATACACACATATGCTATACTGATATGGGTCACAACACACATAAATATACACAAGAAAGAAGCTTCGTCAGAGCACTACCGGTACCGCCAAATTTTAAATGAAGATTTTCAACACTTACTTTTGTTATTTTTTCCAGCGATCTGCGCCGATAGCTTCGGTTTGAATTGTAATTAAGTAATCCATCATGATCAATTGTGTAATCATTCGTCTAATACATCAAATCAAGCACTTTTTCGGGGAATTTGCAGTTTTACCGCCATGATTAACTTGAACCTGACCCGGAAATGACGAGGGCTTTTCGACATGTCTTTATACCATACTGCCAAATACTACGGAAAGTCCAAAGGCCCCCCTAGTAGAGTCTAGTCCCGCAGCAAATAATTTTTGGCGCAATGTTTAAAACATCATGTCTCGCATCGTGTCTTGATACGTATTTTGCATTTTACGTTTAAAAGTTACTGTATCAAAAATATTGAACTATGTAAATGTGAAATACATACCAGGACATAAAATGCTGCTAAAATAAAATAATCAAAGGTTAATATTGTCCTTATGATCGGACTTTTAGGTTGAAAACAGTGACTTTTAATAATTGAAGAATATTTCACCCAATTAGAAATACTGAGCCCTATTTCCAGCGGATGTTTTTTAAAAAAATCTTTCATTTTTTTATGTCAGAATATAATTCCTTAAATACAAAAGGAGTTTGATAACTGGTAAAACATGCTTAAGCCTTTTCTTACAATAATAAAGTGTACACACATCGACTTTTAGTAACGCAATGTAACCGTAGCACTTAAATACATGTGCGTTTGTGATGTTAATAAAGTTATTATTGAATACCTATTTTCATAATTATTAATACACCACGAGAGTTGCAACAAATATCAGTCAAATGTAAAGAGTGCTAAGACAATAATTTCCGACGGACAAATTAAATTGTCCATGGGATCACTCCAGACAGCTGACATGCCGCCTCAAATCTGCGGCATTATTGATACAAATTAGTAATAGCGAGCACTCTCGAAGCGATCGGCCGAGCAGTGCGAGCCGTGATAGCAACACAAGTACGGAAAATATGGGAAAAAGAGAATTAATTTGTTCGGTGGTAGATGAAGGCTTCAAAAACGTTCGTCCTTCCGGTCGGATACGGCCGCAAAAACAAACAAAATGCGTTGCTCCGTGTCTTCATTGATGTCCTTTCTAGTGCACAACAAAATAATTCTATATTTTCAATAAATGCTTGGTACTTTTGTCGTATCTCTGGCAGATTTGTATGTACAGTAACAACCCTACAACTTGTTACAAGTCGATGTTACTGATGAAACACTTCGATGTCCTACATATTATTTGGATATTTATAATTTTCCCGAACTTAGAATTATTTCCATGTAGTACTTGCGCTTGGGTTTTTGTCCTTAGTGTCAAAGTGGCATCAGTTGATACTCATAAGTACCTATTTATATTGCTGTTTGTGAAAGGGTAACATATTGAACAATTAGGGGATAGTACATGTACGTTGTTTTGAGTGGCTATACTAGTACTGGCGATCAGAACATGAAATTCGGTTTGAACTCGAGACCGGAATATTTGGATTGTTCGTGAACGTCCTGTTATCAAAGTTTATACGACACATTTGGATTAATATTGACCAAGTTCTTACCTTTCCATGTCAGTATGCATACCAATCTGTGCTTATCGACAAAATCGGGGACTATTTGTATAGATTTGTGAAGATTTTGTGTAAATGCATACGACACATGTGAAATGGATGCCTTCACACGGATGGAACGAACGTTTCAGTAATAAATGGAGGTAAGAACAAGGAATGTGTAATTTTTACTTTTTAATTCATTCAACAAATGCATTTCTTTTGGCTGTTCTGTTGCCTACTAGTACTAGCCTTATCAGCGGGATTTCCTAAGAGGCGAGCTTGACGCCATATTGTTTTGGTTAGAAACGGGGCGTGGCTTAAGTGCGATTGTATCATGTAATACCGTTTAGGATTATATCATGTAATACCGTTTAGGATTGTTTCATGTAATACCATTAAGGATTGTAATATGTAAAACCGTTCAGAATTATATCATGTACTACCGTTTAGGATTGTATCATGTTATACCGTTTAGGATTGTATCATGTAATACCGTTCAGGGTTGTATCATGTTTTACCGTTCAGGATTGTATCATGTTATACCGTTCAGGATTGTATCATGTTATACCGTTTAGGATTGTATCATGTTATACCGTTTAGGATTGTATCATGCAATACCGTTCAGGGTTGTATCATGTTTTACCGTTCAGGATTGTATCATGTTATACCGTTTAGGATTGTATCATGTTGTACCGTTCCGGGTTGTATCATGGTATAACGTTCAGGATTGTATCATGTTATACCGGTCAGGATTGTATCATGTCATACCGTTCACGATTGTATCATGTTATACCGTTCAGGATTGTATCATGTCGTACCGTTCAGGATTGTATCATGTTGTACCGTTCAGGGTTGTATCATGGTATAACGTTCAGGATTGTATCATGTTATACCGTTCAGAATTGTATCATGTTGTACCGTTCAGGATTGTATCATGTCATACCGTTCAGGATTGTATCATGTACTACCGTTCAGGATTGTATCATGTTGTACCGTTCAGGATTGTATCATGGTATAACGTTCAGGATTGTATCATGTTATACCGAGCATGATTGTAGAATGTTAAACCAGACATTTTCTTTAAATTCATTGCACTGACACAAGGTTTCATTGCATTTTTTTTTAATTTTTTGTACACACGAGTGTGAATAATTTGTTTCCAAGTGATCTCCACCACCCGACACGGATCCTAAAGAAAATACTCAAGAATTTCCACTAGTTTCTCTCTCGCAGAGGATTGGAACAAATAATTGCTATACCAAATAAAATTATGTAGAAAATTTGTAAAGACAGAAGCTAACCTTTGGCATGGAATTTAGAATTACGTGTGAAAAATCAAACATAATAACAACTTGGAGTTGTCAAACAACGCGGTACACAATGGACACCTTCTCTCACATATCCATATTCTTTACTACCCTTATAAATGAAGATTACTGTTTTTTGTTATACATTAACACAGATCTGACAATATACATAATGCTGATAATATTGTTTTCATAGAAAAATCTTTTCCATCGAAATACTTGCATAGGTGATATGAGAAAAACGATAAAAAAATATTTACGAAAAATCTTGGTATTTACTTTATTATTTTCTGACAAAATAAAACAACAACGACAATATCAAGTTTAATTTTCTTTCAAATTTAATTATTTTCGAGAGCATCTTCCTTTCCACTGCAGTATGTATTCACACTATTACCGTAATATCTTGTCGTTATGGCCTTCTTTACCCTTCTACTAGTGGACCAACATAATAACCCTAACTGTCATATATCGATGTATCAACATGATCGCTTCCGGCATGAACAGGTGCATTATCGTAATCGCCTCCGTCTACATGTACAGGTGTATTATCGTAATCGCCTCTGCCATGCACAGGTGTATTTTCGTAATCGCCTCCGCCATGTACAGGTGTATTTCCGTAATCGCCTCCGCCTACATGTACAGGTGTATTATCATAATCGCCTCCGCCATGAACAGGTGTATTTCCGTAATCGCCTCCGCCTACATGAACAGGTGTATAATCGTAATCGCCTCCGCCATGAACAGGTGTATAATCGTAATCGCCTCCGCCATGAACAGGTGTATTATCGTAATCGCCTCCGCCATGAACAGGTGTATTATCGTAATCGCCTCCGCCATGAACAGGTGTATAATCGTAATCGCCTCCGACATGAACAGGTGTATAATCGTAATCGCCTCCGCCATGAACAGGTGTATAATCGTAATCGCCTCCGCCATGAACAGGTGTATTATCGTAATCGCCTCCGCCATGAACAGGTGTATTATCGTAATCGCCTCCGCCATGAACAGGTGTATAATCGTAATCGCCTCCGCCATGAACAGGTGTATTATCGTAATCGCCTCCGCCATGTACAGGTGTATTATCGTAATCGCCTCCGCCATGAACAGGTGTATAATCGTAATCGCCTCCGCCATGAACAGGTGTATTATCGTAATCGCCTCCGCCATGAACAGGTGTATAATCGTAATCGCCTCCGCCATGAACAGGTGTATAATCGTAATCGCCTCCGCCATGAACAGGTGTATAATCGTAATCGCCTCCGCCATGAACAGGTGTATAATCGTAATCGCCTCCGCCATGAACAGGTGTATAATCGTAATCGCCTCCGCCATGAACAGGTGTATAATCGTAATCGCCTCCGCCATGAACAGGTGTATTATCGTAATCGCCTCCGCCATGAACAGGTGTATTATCGCCTCCGCCATGTACAGGTTTATTATCGTAATCGCCTCCGCCATATACAGGTGTATTATCGTAATCGCCTCCGCCATGTACAGGTGTATTTCCGTAATCGCCTCGTCTACATGAACAGGTGTATTATCGTAATCGCCTCCGCCATGAACAGGTGTATTATCGTAATCGCCTCCGCCATGTACAGGGGTATTTTCGCTATCGCCTCCGCCATGTACAGGTGTATTATCGCTATCGCCTCCACCATGTACAGGTGTATTATCGTAATCGCCTCCGCCATGAACAGGTGTATTATCGTAATCGCCTCCGCCATGTACAGGTGTATTTCCGTAATCGCCTCGTCTACATTAGCAGGTGTATTTCCGTAATCGCCTCCGCCTACATGTACAGGTGAATTTCCGTAAACGCCTCCGCTTGCATGTACAGGTGTATTTCCGTAATCGCCTCCGCCTACATTAACAGGTGTATTTCCGTAATCGCCTCCGTCTACCTTAAGGTAATAGGATTGTGTCACCATTTCTCAGTAGAACTTCTTCAAATTTTGTAGTTATATTGCTTTAAATTAAAGAAAATTTTCTGCCACAAAAAAAATATAGGTTGTCAGAATTTTAAGGATTTTAAATGGAAATTTATGTAAAAAGGAGTGAATTTTGAAAAAAAAATGAAAGACACAATATTTTTACAAAATAATGTCAATAAAAATGATACTGACATATATCAGTATTGCATTAATGTATATCAATTTAATAAATGCTGAAATTGTGTAAAATTAATTCTCTATACACGATATAAAAATTGACATTTTATAATAAAACCATATACACATAGTAATTGCAGGTAAGAGTTACCGTTCTTGAAAAACTTCACAGTAGTGAAATAGGTAGCCGGTTTCCTGAAGTACAGAAAATGGACACATGTGACTCATTGTTAAAAAAAACACCTGAATTAATGCCTGGATTGCTTTGAACTACTTTAATATGGGATAATAGGGATGTACTTCCTGTTTCCGTTTATCAATACACTCCAATGACCTTAACAGGTTTGTTTGCGTATTCACCTCCACCACCACGATGACTATCACCTCCGGCACCGTAGCTGTCCCCGGGTCCATGTAAACCTCCTGTATAACTCCCGGTGCAGACACAGCTGGAATAGCCATCTCCTGTGTATCCAATGTACCACTTACACTTATTGTCGGAACTGCCACAATGGGCGTGTGTCTTACATAGGCAATCACACGGTAATGTAGAAAAAACCCAGCGGTTGATAGCAAAATGTAATAATCACATCAAGTGTCACGTCAGAGACAACCTTAAACATTATCGTATGTCAACAAGCCAATTAAAACGCTAGGCAATTTCTGTTTCAGCCAATCAGAGAGCAGCTTTCGATTTCGATTTTTTTCTTACGTCAAATTTTTGATGCGACCCTTTCTCCTTTGAATGTTGTGCAGCTTGTCATTACTAAATTTTAATATCCACTTGAAACAAACCCCATGGGCAAATTCCTAAAATATTCCCCCTCCAAATGTATTTGACGCTCCGTCATGACGTCTTAAGATGGCGATCTGCATTGTCCGAATCTGACCAGCTCCACCAAGAAATGCTGTGTTATACATCTGTGTGTGTTCTAGACGTTGGGTACATATCTGTCATTTTGACAGCGTGCTAATCTTCTTGTCATTATGTTATCTTAACTCCGATTATGCCCACCCATGAAGAGACGTTTATGATTTTGTCAACCGACTCGTCACCGCCTTTGTTCGAACAATTCAGCCATCTTTGTTTACATGTCTTATACATAGACCACTAAACACGTCCTAGTATTTTTCGTATTTGGTCATTCTACTCTAACTACATAATGTCGGCTTCAAGGACCACCCCGTCAGGCCCAGCTAAAAGGAAGTCTCCGGACTCAGTGTCCCCCGGACTTACTGACCACCCTACCCATAGAAGGCGGAATTCATTCTCGGGGGTACCTTCCTCTCTGGAGGAGGGCCAGCCACTCCAGCTTGATGTAGGCAAATGCAAGATTATAGACCTTACCAGCTTGATGCATTCCACCCTATC
Source organism: Mizuhopecten yessoensis (assembly GCF_002113885.1). Lineage (NCBI taxonomy): Eukaryota > Metazoa > Mollusca > Bivalvia > Pectinida > Pectinidae > Mizuhopecten > Mizuhopecten yessoensis. The sequence continues at coordinate 48,684 of NW_018479915.1, read as the reverse complement.
CAGTCCTTCATTTGTATCCAGTATATCACCTGCATGGGCTGAGGCGTGCATACTCAACCTGCGTGAAACTTTCCAGACTATTGTTCGCGGTACTATGGCAGACATGATTATACCGCTACAGCAGACGACACATGACCAGGCCACTGAAATCAATGAACTTAAGTCATTACACGATTCCTTGTCATCCAAATGCTCAACTCTTGAGAATCAGGTTGACTCCCTAGCATCCCAAATCGAGGAGCTTGAGCAGTACGGTAGGAGGAACACCCTCAGGTTTCATAACATTCAGTTATCTAGTGAGCAACAACGTTTAACTGACCCAGTCATTCTTGACATCTGTAAATCTCAGCTAAATGTTGACCTACGCCCTGAAGATATTTATAGGTCTCATGCAATTTGGAAGCCCACTAGCGAAGGGAAACATCAAATTATATGCCGGTTCAGCAGCTGGAATCTTAAAAACTCTGTATTCAAAAATTAAAAAAACCGCTTAAAACGATCGAGAGACTCGGAAAAAATCCTAATCAAAAACATCTGCATTCCATCATTCCAACTCTTCACAATGACTCCTCTGCATGATCAGTATTGATGTACTCTTAGTACTTTGATTTAGTGTATTGCGTCCTGCAACCAGCATCAGCAACATCTTCATCAGCACCGTCTGTAGCGTGCCAATATGTGAAAACAACCCAATATGTGAAAACAGGAAAACTATATTGAATTCATTAATTACTGTGTTTAAATAACTTATTATTCAAACTAACTTTAATGTGAACCATCTCAACTAATAAAATCCACTAATTAGCAAAAAAGTTTTTTTTCACTTTTTACGAATTGGGTTGCACATGATAGGATAAATCCTATCAACCCAATATGTGAAAACATGAAAAAATGTTTTAAATTCCTAAATAACTTTGTGTTAATTACTAATT
>NW_018479915.1:40731-43424 GCF_002113885.1 Mizuhopecten yessoensis | reverse complement strand
TATCTACTACTGTTAGCCTGCCAAAAGGTGCTATGTCACAGATAGCACCTTCTGGCCGAACAGTTTGCAACCTGATACCCAGGTATTAGGTTCCAGTTAGCCCCTTCTGACACATGACAAATAGGTAATTACAGATAATAACAAAGGTGAATTTAGCGTTACTGATGAAACAATATAAAATTAATGGGAGCTTCGTGGTATGGCACAGACGACTGACATTGTTTGCGTATTTGGAAGAAAATTTAGTTTTACTCTGTCGAAAATGTCCTCTAAATGCACAACAACATGTCTGAAATCCTGAAAAAATAGTGCTGTAAGACAAGGAAAGTACTTTCATTACTATTTCACATTTAGGCTATATTACAAAGAACATGACAATGACACATGCTCAACAAAGATTGCTCCTCTAATTAATATTTTTCTCATGAAAATGTCCAACACATTGATACAGATGGAACCAATTATGAAGGCAACGTTGATGAATTCATTCCTACATGTATAACAACTTGTAAATGAATCTGATTCTTATTAAATGCCGTCTTTTCTAGAGGAAAATGTAACAAGAAGTGATGAAACTGACAATATTCTTCTCAGGGAGGTTGCATGGAAACAACAAAATGACAAAACTATTTACAGTAGCAGTGCTTCCGAAACAGCCCTATCTGAAAAAGCGCTAAAGCCACGAAGCAAAGACTGAAAGAAAAAGAAAGACAGAAAACTTTTCTAGCAATTCATCGGCAAAGGTTGGGCGTTCTTTTAAAAAGCAATGGTTACAAAGACAGGTTATAACATAGAATTTAAATCACCCTTTAAGCAATTTCAACTCAATTGAAAAGGAGCAAAACTCACTAGCCCTTAGAAAAGAAACTGGTCACGACTTGATATGGAACACAACTATAATTGTGTCACCCTATCAATAGAAGATGCACAACATAGACCAAATGTGAATTTGTCAGCAGTTGAAGTTACCCAAAGAAAGGGGAAAGTGAACCGAAATTCCTGAAATATTTAACACCACGAAAGCAAAAAAATGTTTCAACACCAGCACAGAAATAACTCTGAAGAAGAAAGACAATAACTTTTCAACTGGGATTTACAGTCGAATGACCGACAACATGATTTTATTTGTAAAAATGTACTTCAACGCAAAAACCAAAGGATTGAAATGGGAAGAAAACTATAGACTGTGCATTCAAAAAGAAAGTATCAGGGTCAGTTTTTGACAGGAAGAGCCGTAAAAGTCCACACAATAATACCCCAGAGACTGACAAAGACCCTGTTAGACAACACATCAAGCTATTTCCGACAATTGAATCACACTACACTAGAAAAGATTCCAAGGGGAAATACTTGAGTAATGACTTGGCAATAAATAAAATGTATTCCCTGTATATAGAAGAGAAAAGAAAAATGTGTACAGAAACACATTTTTCAAAGAGTACAATCTGTCCTTTCATACACCAAAAAAGGACCAATGCAGCATCTGTAATACATATTCACAGAAAAAAGCACTAGGAACAGCAGATGCTAATTTCGAAATACAAATATCAACAACACCAACAGCGAAAATTAAAGGCAAGAAATGAAAAGGAAATTGACAAGAAAAAAGCAAAAATTGACAAAAAGTTGCATGTGGCCACGTTTGATATGTAATCCGTTTTAAATACACAGTGCTACACAGATGGACAGTGCTATCTATGGAATAAAACAGGGTAAATGGGATCTTGTGAAGTAGGAAGCTGTCTTGAAATATACATAAACTCTTTACCAAGGAAGTTGAATAGTTATCCTTGTTCTCTGATACCTGCGGAGTTCAGAATAAGAACAAGTTTATCGCAACTGTATTGTTGTACTCGAGCACGACTATAAAAACTATCAATTAGAAGTGTCTTGAACCCAGACATACCAAGATGTACTGCAACTCTATGCATTCAGCAATTGAGTTTGCAAATGCTAATTGTATTAATTGTATATCTATGTACTGTAAAGCGCTTTAGAGTGGCTTATGTTAGCTATATAGGGCGCTATATGAAAGGTTTTATATTTTTATTACTATTGTTATTATTACGAAGCACACGTCAGTTTTCGTTGCATGTCAATGGGATACCAATGTTCTGCGGAAATGTGTTCAAATTCAAATTTCTTGGATCGCACACCACAAACACCCATTTCGGTGACAAAGGACAACAGGTTCTACTGAAGGATATCAAACATGTACAGCATACAAAAGAACAACCTGTGATAATCAAATTGAAGACAGGTATCCTAAAATCTACTTTTAGAATGATGTAGTGTTTACCAGCTACTTAGAGACAACATTGGGCGATCGATGACTTGCCTTTGCCAAACCGATACACAGAAAGGCTCCCAATTACCGAACATAAAAAGGAGGATCTATTCATGAAAAGTACTGGCAATTTTATGAAATGTTCCCAAAATCCAAAAAAGTGAAGGATAAACTATCTTAACCTGATGCCATCGAAGATAACATTGACAGTGATAATGAATAGAATGAAAAGACATTAAAGAGTCTAAAGATTATTCCTATACGGATGTTAATGATTATGAACGTATTATTAATTATCATGCTTAAGAATACAACGTAAAAAGTGCTATGATTCAAAGAATAAACAGTAAGAGAAGTTCTTCCTGCAATAACATGAGAAAAATAACCTCAAATAATAAATTTCAAT
>NW_018479915.1:26903-40602 GCF_002113885.1 Mizuhopecten yessoensis | reverse complement strand
TTTTTTTTGTGGCGGTTTTTTAACCATTAACACGTTCTTTATTAGTCTTTTCAATATTTTAAATACTTATTTGAATACTCATCACCATTTTATGAAATATTAAAAATAAATAATAATGTGTCCTCTTAATTCAGCTTAAAGAAATACCGAATACACAACTAGTAAAATTATTAGGTCTCAATGATTTTCAACGGCGTAATCAAAGTCAATTTATTGTCAATGTTGGCAGGGGCCTAGTACCTCTCGAACCACACAGGCAGCACCCCCGATACATATTCCGTGTCGAGCACAGGACTTACATAATTCGACCTGGACGTAAACAAAACCCACAATATAGACAATAAAATTAATGAAAACCATACACACATAGAGATAAAACTAGACATATTTTATAAAATGAAATTCTCCGTTTAGACGCACTAATTATATATCTTCAATCCAGACTACCCTGGTGTCATTACGAAGCCATCAGCCCATTAGTGATGGAAGTATTTGAAGATTTAGTGTTATTTGATTCATATATTCATATGAACAGAATGATATCAGTATGGAAATTAAATATTTAAAATATACAAATAACTAATTACTCAATTATTTTCTACTTAAAATTTTACTGGCCAATTAAGGTACGTGTATAGACATGCATCTATCAATCAGCACACGACGCAGCCCAAATATTTGATTAACAAACGTCCGATTATTTCCTGTATTTATCTATTTTATTTGTATATTTATTTTGTTTTTAATTTGCAAACTTTATAATCCGTATAACTATTTTTTTATATAAAAACCTGTCAGCACTCACATATTCTTAAAATAACCTGCACATCGATCGTTTTCTTACATAACCAGCAAAACGTATGTTCAACGCACATTCAACGCTGAAGTTAAAACGCACAACAAACGGTCAACGCAAACTCAACGCAAACGCAACGCAAACGCAACGGAAACGGAACGCAAACACAACGGAAACGCAACGCACCTTTGGTAAAGAAAAACGATCCAGGGTCTGTAACAGAAAGTTATTTCGGAATTTTAAACATTTTTTTCATGTTTTCACATATTGGGTTGATAGGATTTGTCCTATCATGTGCAACCCAATAACCAAATTCGTGAAAAGTGAAAAAAAATCTTTGTTTATTTTGGCTTATTAGTGTATCTAATTAGTGGAAATTGTTCACATTAGAGCTTCTTTGAATAATTAGTAATTAACAGAAAGTTATTTAGGAATTTTAAACATTTTTTCATGTTTTCACATATTGGGTTGATAGGATTTGTCCTATCATGTGCAACCCAATTCGTGAAAAGTGAAAAAAAACTTTGTATATTTTGGCTAATTAGTGTATGTAATTAGTGGAAATTCTTCACATTAGAGCTTCTTTGAATAATTAATATTAAAAAGATAGTTAATACTGAATTTAAAACATTTTTTCATGTTTTCACATATTGGGTTGATAGGATTTGTCCTATCATGTGCAACCCATTTCGTGAAAAGTGAAAAAAAAATCTTTGTATATTTTGGCTTATTAGTGTATCTAATTAGTGGAAATTCCTTACATTAGAGCCCCTTTGAATAATTAGTAATTAACAGAAAGTTGTAACGGAATTTTAAACATTTTTCTCATGTTTTCACATATTGGGTTGATAGGATTTGTCCTATCATGTGCAACCCAACTCGTGAAAAGTGAAAAAAAATCTTTGTATATTTTGGCTAGAATTGTTCACATTAGAGCCCCTTTGAATAATTAGTAATTAACAGAAAGTTATAACGGAATTTTAAATATTTTTCTCATGTTTTCACATATTGGGTTGATAGGATTTGTCATATCATGTGGAACCCAATTCGTGAAAAGTGAAAAAAAAAATCTTTGTATATTTTGGCTAGTTAGTGTATCTAATTAGTGGAAATTGTTCACATTAGAGCTTCTTTGAATAATTAGTAATTAACAGAAAGTTATAGAGGAATTTTAAACATTTTTTCATGTTTTCACATATTGGGTTGATAGGATTTGTCCTATCATGTGCAACCCAATTAGTAAAAAGTGAAAAAAAAACTTTGTATATTTTGGCTAATTAGTGTTTATAATTAGTGGAAATTGTTCACATTAGAGCTTCTTTGAATAATTAGTAATTAACAGAAAGTTATTACGGAATTTTAAACATTTTTCTCATGTTTTCACATATTGTGTTGATAGGATTTGTCCTATCATGGGCAACCCAATTAGTAAAAAGTGAAAAAAAAACTTTGTATATTTTGGCTAATTAGTGTATGTAATTAGTGGAAATGCTTCACATTAGAGCTTCTTTGAATAATTAATATTAAAAAGATAGTTAATACTGAATTTAATTTTTTTTTTCATGTTTTCACATATTGGGTTGATAAGATTTGTCCTATCATGTGCAACCCAATTAGGAAAAAGTGAAAAAAAAACTTTGTATATTTTGGCTAATTAGTGTTTATAATTAGTGGAAATTGTTCACATTATAGCTTCTTTGAATAATTAGTAATTAACAGAAAGTTATTTAGGAATTTTAAACTTTTTTTCTCCATGTTTTCACATATTGGGTTGATAAGATTTGTCCTATCATGTGCAACCCAACTCGTGAAAAGTGAAAAAAACACTTTGTATATTTTGTCTAGTTAGTGTATCTAATTAGTGAAAATTGTTCACATTAGAGCTTCTGTGAATAATTAGTAATTAACAGAAAGTTATAACGGAATTTTAAATATTTTTCTCATGTTTTCACATATTGTGTTGATAGGATTTGTCCTATCATGTGCAACCCAATTCATGAAAAGTGAAAAAACATTTTTTTGCTAATTAGTGGATTTAATTAGTTGAGATGGTTCACATTAAGGTTAGTTTTAATAATAAGTAATTTAAACACAGTAATTAACGAATTCTATATAGTTTTTCCTATTTTCACATATTGGCACGCTACAACCGTCTATATCTTCTGCAACTTTCTCCGCTCGAATAACCTCACTGTTGACTGTTAATGTCACGTACGTTCATGGTGTGTGTACTTTTATCACTTTACGTGATCATCCAGTATCCTTTTAATCGATTCATATACATAGTTAATCCTTTAGAGATATTCAGATCCATGTATCGAAATGCTAACTTACCATTATTTTTGGACATCAATATGGTTGTATTGCATACAGAATGATGTTATTTATTGTTTGATATTTAAAAAGAATTTTAAAAAAGGTCAATCGTTTGATATCTAAGGCAATTATCATAAGTTTCATATATTGCTTGATATCCAAAACAAATATCATTTATTGTTTGATACCCAAAATAAGTCTCATTTCTGGCCTAATAATAAAAACGAATATAATTTATTATTGGATATATCAAAACAAGGATCATTTGTTTGATATCAGAAGTAATAGCATTTATTGATTGATATCTAAAACTGATTTAATTTATTGTTTGATATCTTAAAGTAATATAATTTATTGTTTGATATCCAAAACAAGTATTACTCATTGTTCGATATCTAAAACGAATATTATTTCTTTGAATAATTAGTAATTAACAGAAAGTTATTTAGGAATTTTAATCATTTTTTCATGTTTTCTCATATTGGGTTGATAGGATTTGTTCTATCATGTGCAACCGAATTCGTGAAAAGTGAAAAAAAATCTTTGTATATTTTGGCTAGTTAGTGTATCTAATTAGTGGAAATTGTTCACATTAGAGCCCNGTTTGATATCCAAAACAAGTATCATTTATTGTTTTGATTTCTAAAATAAGTATTATTTATTGGTTCGATATCTAAAACAAGCATTATTTATTGTTTGATATCCTAAATAAGTATCATTTATTGTTTGATATCCAAAACGAGTATTACTCATTGTTTGATATCCAAAACAAGTATTATTTATAGTTTGAGATCCAAAATAAGTATCATTTGTTGTTTGATAACCAAAATAAATATAATTTATTGTTTGCTATCTAAAACAAGTACAATTTATTGTTCGATATCTAAAACGAATATTATTTATTGTTTGCTATCCAAAAATAAGTATCATTTATTGTTTGCTATCCAAAACAAGTAATATTCAGTGTTTGATATCTAAAACAAGTATTATTCATTGTTTGCTATCCAAAACAAGTACTATTTTTTGTTTGATATCCAAAATAAGTATCATTTATTGTTTGATATCCAAAAGAAGTAATATGTGTTGTTTTGAATCTTCAAATAATTATCCTGTGTTGATTGACAAGAACCACAATTCCAGATATTCTGTGATGATTGATATCTCAAATCAAGTATCCTATGATGGTTGATATCACAGAAGATAACTATATTGTTTTCACTGACATCACTAAAACAGGTAGCCTGTCTTGATTGATATCCGTATGATTCACGTGTCTCCCCAATATATGCCTACGTGATTACCGATGCATTCTTTCGTTTTGCCTATGATATGGTCTATGTGTAACCCTCTACGTAGTCTGGTTCTGTCTACCTTGTCAATATAAGCTATCTTAAGTGTCTACCTATAGTACCCTACCCTGTTTTTTTTTGTGTACCAATTGTACACATTTGTATAATCTGTTTGTCCCAAGATGACTTGTATATAATTAATGACTATGTTATTCATATAGTTATACCATGCTGAAAATGTAAATAGTTTTCCCATTTTTCTATACATTGTCATTATATACAAAATTATCATAATCTGTCGGTCTATCTACCTAACAATCATTTTAACTCTTACTCTTCTTTATAGCAGCAGAAACATCCTTCGGTTCTCCACCTATGTTTTCTTTTATTTACCTTTTTCTGTTAACTATTCCCCCTTCCCTCCCCACTTTCCTCTTGTTTCCTTCTGTGTGACCTTCACCTCGAGTCCGTGTGTACTGTTGGACAGGTGTATACGCACGTGCGAACGTTCTTTGCCGATAGTCACCCAACCATGACCGTTCTTGATAATGGGTAGCGATATATTAGCACACAGGGTGGCGGTCGGCAGTAACTACATGCGTACACACTGTAACCACTCGAGCTCATCTTCAATATTTAAAATTAATTTAAATTTCGTATTTGATGAATTAAGAAATCTATTTGAAATCCTTCTCTTACATTTAAGACCACACAATACAGTATTCTCTTTTATGTTATACATAGCTATTTCAGTAACACTATTTTCATCCTTATCCTCCATCTTTTATTATTGATTTGCATGGACATACATGAAAACCCTGGACCTGATGTATGTTCCGATGAATTAACAATTTTCCATTTAAATATACGTAGTTTACGAAATAAGCTAATTCACCTTGAAAATATTGCAGACGAATTTCACGTAGTATGTATCTCGGAAACACACTTAGACAACAGTTATATCTGACGAAGAAATAGCACTTCCAGGTTTTAATAATAATCCTTTCCGGAAAGACCGTGAATATTCACAGGGTGGTGGTGTCGTTGTTTAAATTGTTTAAATTTCTCCTTTAATTTCTGTCCAGCGGCGTTTTGATTTAGAATTTCAATCAGGTGAGGCCATCTGGGTCGAAATTATTTTTAATAACTCCTCGTATCTTCTATGTACAGTATATAGACCAAATGACTGTGTAAATCCATTTTGGGAACAATTTGAAAACTGAAAAAGCACTTGATAAAAACCCTCATGTCATTATAGTTGGTGACATAAACGTTGATCTAATGGTTGAAACTCGCCATAAACTGAACGACATTATCCGCACGTATCTGTTTTCTAATGTAATAAACCAACCAACTCGGGTAGGCCAAACACGTGCTTCGCTCCTTGACCCCGTGCTCGTGAGCGATACATGCGTTGTTGGTTTTTCCGATGTTAGTGAAATTGACAGGGATATTTCGGATCATGACGCTTTCCCTGCAGGTAGGGCGTAAGAATTGTACCTGCTGTCCCCAATTGCATGATCGTAAGAGGCGACTAAATTTGGGACCTTATCTCTTCTCTCCTTTCTAAATAACTTTCTTCTTCCTAATGTCTCCCTTGACAATGCCTCACTTTTGGCCATTTGTTGAGCGTTCGCCCCTGTGAGGAAGGCTTTGGGTTCTGTCCCCTGGCCGAGACATACCAAAGTCTTTAAAAATGGTAGTTTATACTCCTGCTTAACGCTCAGCAAATTAGGAGTGGGACGACTGGTTCGCCCGTTGTCAGTATAATGTGACCGGGTGGGGCGTCCTGCTGGGTGTCTTCGGCAGAATGTTTCAGTGAGGTAGCACTATAAAGTCGGCATCAGTTTCGCGCTATCACAAGGAGACAAACACGAACATATCGCAGCCTCCCAAAAAACACACACATACACTACACGCATGCATCTTGCACCCAGGGGAGGCCGTCCTTAAATGACCTTAGCTGTTAATAGGACGTTAAACAAAATCAAACAAACAAACAAACAAAGGATCATGACGCTACTCTCGTTGAAATTAAACTAAACATTTTTCTTACTAACAAATTTAAACGCATGATTTGGTGTTATAAAAATGCTGACTGACTATCCTAAATTTAATAAGCTGTTACAAAACACCGATTGGCAATACGTATTTAGAAATGCTTATACATGCGACGATATGTGTTCGATTTTTACAGATAAGTATTTGGAATATGCCCATCTTTGTATTCCAACTAAGGTTATTACTGTTAGACCGAATGATAAACCGTGGTTTATTACTGAACTACGTCGTGAAATAAGGATTAGAAATAGATTGCATAAAAAATTAAAAAGAGTTTTTTCTGTAGAGAATTTAGCTAAATTTAAAAAACATAGAAACCATGTCAACAATCTCAAACGTAGGACAACAGAACATTTTTATGCTGATATTAATGGACTTTTAGATAGTTATGCAAAAACTTATCAAAAGAACTTTTGGAAACTGGTTCGGAGATTAACTAAAAGTGCAGATGTATCTTACATTATACCTCCTCTAAAAGACCCTATTACTAATTCTACTGCAGTAGATGATGAACGGAAAGCTAATATTTTAAACGACTTTTTTGTGTCTATCTCTACTATAGACGACTCAGGTGTACCTTTACCACAAGTTGATATGAGAAAGTCGTAAAACTAATATATTTTTTACACAAGCTGATATTGTTGACATCCTTAAGTCTCTAAAATTAGGTAAAGCTGTTGGATATGATAAAATTAGCCACCAAATGCTTAAAAACACAGCTCTTTATGTTTCATTTCCGCTATTTCTTATATTCAGAAAGTCTCTTAATCAAGGAATTTATCCCAATTCCTGGAAAAAAAGCTTTAGTCATGCCCATTCTTAAGAAAGGTGATAAACAATGCCCCAGTAATTATAGACCATTAGCTTTATTAAGCACTGTACGGAAAGCTTTTGAAAAAGTTATTACAAAATTTCTGCATAATTATTAATTAGAAAATTCATTGTTATATAAATACCAATATGGATTTCAGCCATTTCACTCTACAGTGCATCAACTAATTGAAATTTATCATAATGTATGTATAAATCTAGAAAACCGTCATCATACCTGTCTTGTTTTTTGCGACATTTACAAAGCTTTTGATCGGTTTTGGCATGCAGGACTTGTACACAATTTAAAAAGCTATGGAATTAATGGAAATCTTTTAGACTGGCTACCGATTATGTACAGAATCGTCATCAACAAGTCTTCATCCACAATGTTACTTCTCATACTAAAACAACTAATGCTGGTGTACCCGAGGGTTCTGTCTTAGTTCCGCTTCTTTTTCTCTTGTAAAGTTACGATTTATTAGTGAAGAGTTATTTCCCTTAAGTTGCTACACCTAAACGAGGTGCGTTAATGATTGCCGTTACTTTGAACGCATGGCAGCGTGAAGAATGTTTGTGTTTCCTAGATAAGAGAATCCAAGGTGTAAGTGACATGTAAATTAACATAATCATGGCAGATTAATAATATGTAGGCCAATGACTCGATCTGTTCACATTGTGTCCGATCAAACTATATAAATATGTGATGATTCGTACTGATTGCCAAGTTCAGTCAGTGATTACGACTGATGCGTCAGGACGTATACGCAAATAGAAGTTACTACCACATAACAGTTTGATTTGAGTGTAGGTTTATTTCTCAGGAGTTTGGCAGTCCAATTTATGTTCATATGCCCTAATATGAATTTCCCTGACATATTTGGTGTCCATATGTGCTAATGGAAGTATTTTTGTGGGTTTTGCAGTATTTACTGTAATAATAAGAGTACTGATAACCGTGTGCACGGAATTCTACACTCCTGACCTCAGTTGCTATTATAGTGTTGTCATGCAAACTTGTCAACATACATAATGTATACCTTCAATAGTCTCTTAAATGCCATTATATATAATTGCATACCATATACATAACTATAAGCTGCTGTTAAACAGGTTAGTTGCTGTCATGTAGATTAACCAGCTTTATGTATTTTGTACATCTTAACAAACAGCAGATCAGGTTTTATGAATACTTTATTGTTGTATTGTTGCAGGTTTTTACCTTCCTTCTCTGGGGGTTTGTATTGCTTCATGGATTAAAGGCTTAATCACACTACAGTAAAAACATTGACAGCCCTTCCCGTCTTTTTGCTGATGATACTTCCCTATCCGTCTCTTCTCCTCCCGCAATCGAACGTTAATGTTAATATTGATTTTATTGAATATCATAAACATCTAGGCATTTTCCTAGATGCTAACTGTAAATGGACTCACCATATTGATAACATTTGTAAAACTGTTACGAAACAAATAGGAATTCTTCGCAAATTAAAATATACTTTAAATCGCAAGACATTAAACAGAATTTATCTTACTTTTATACTCCCTCTGCTTGAATACTGTTGCGAAGTTTGGGACGGTTGTACAACTGCCGATGCAAATAAACTTTAAAAACTCCAGTTGGAAACGGCGCGTATCGTCACCGGCCTGCCATCTTTTGCTAGTAGAGCGTCTCTTTTCTTCGAAACTGGTTGGGAAGTCTTGTCTCAACGTCGCACCCGCCGCAAACTTCAACTTTTCTACAAAATTCACAACAATATTGACCCCCTCTTACCTAACTGACCTTCTCCCGCCACTAGTAGCTACTTTTACTCCTTATAATTGGTGCCTGTTTTTTACTTAGCCGGTGACCGTAAGTTAAATATTTTACTTACCAAACTCCGTCATAAATGCAGCCCTTTAAATGATGATCTCTTTAATGTTAACCTAATCAACTCTTCTGTGCATGTGGATATCCTAATGAAAATCATTTCTTTTTTACATGCAGTATATATACTGATCAAAGATTTCAAATGTTTAGAAATCTTCATGAATATTTACCTCTAATCTTAGAGAAATTATTGTATGGCCATGAAGATTATTCGAGTGACGAAAATAAAAAAAATATTTACATATGACCAACAGTATGTATCGAGTACTCGAGGTTTTAATATTGTCACGTTCTTCTGTCTCCTCTCCAACAGTCCTCATTATCTTTCATATTCATTTCTTAGCTTGTGTCCGTATTACATGGCAAAACGTGCACTTGTGTTCCTTATTATTTTAGTAATCCTCTGTAATGCTTAACTTTCTTTTAAGTGCACGAGAGCGTGAATGCAAGAGGTGTGCGTGTGCTTGAATGTATGCGAGTGAGTGTGGAGATGTGGGTTACGTTCTTTCTGTAAATAGTTTCATTTACCGTTGTATATAATGTATGTAATATAGGTTGCTGGATGGTTCCATGACAAATTTTAAAATCTACTATAATTTGTAATAATTTATAAATCTAGAATTTATAAATCTACTAATCTCTCTCTCTCTCTCTCTCTCTCTCTCTCTCTCTCTCTCTCTCTCTCTCTCTCTCTCTCTCTCTCTCTCTCTCTCTCTCTCTCTCTCTCTCTCTCTCTCTCTCTCTCTCTCTCTCTCTCTCTCTCTCTCTCTCTCTCTCTCTCTCTCTCTCTCTCTCTCTCTCTCTCTCTCTCTCTCTCTCTCTCTCTCTCTCTCTCTCTCTCTCTCTCTCTCTCTCTCTCTCTCTCTCTCTCTCTTTGGCAATAACATATGTTGTTTAAACTAAACATGGGCTCCGTCATCTGATTGGTTAAATTATCTGAACGTAACCCTTATTTGGTTGTGGTTGGATCTTCCACGCGACATATCGATAGTTGGGAACGATGCCAATATCTATTTAAGCTATTTTGTGTGTGCACAACTGTGTAAAGTTGGCAATTTCTTATATTGTAAACATTATTATTTTAGCGCACACAAATTTTTCGCGTATAAGCGAACTTGAACAGATTAACACATTGATGAATAGGCGTACACAAAATGTGCATTAAAGAAAAATATATAGGAATTTCCTTTCGTGAATTCATAATGTTGCCGCAAAGATACAAAAAAAAAACAAAAAAAAAACACTAAACTAAAGCCACCGTTAACATATTTACGCCTACAGTAAGAATTTTCAGTTGCTGGAGTTTTGACTTTCCATCCAAAGGCTGTATACAATTCATTGCAAAGCTTAGACTACATGTATTTTCTTTCTGAGACTTGTCAGTGGCACATTTCGTAGGTTGTAAAAAAAAAATCAGAATTCCGGAAACATTATTCCGTAATAGATTAACACATGTTAATACATTACACCATCCTCGACATCCAGGGGTTACGCTCACTTTTGCTCTCTACACCCCTGGAATATGTCATACAAATGTAGAAAAAGTAAAGGACCGTTACGTGACCGCGATATTCTTGTGATGTATACCAAAAGATCAAGCTAGTCGTCTTGTCTCATCAACAAGGTGGCGCACATTGAGCCTTCAACTTTTCTATGACATATGCAAGGGGTTCAGAGAGCGTAAGTGAGCGTAATTACCCCTGGATATCGAGGGTGACATTACACATGTTAATGAAGTACTTATTGAAACTGTTGTTTTATTTCTGAAAATTGCGGTACTTACCTCCACATTTCGTTGTGGCGTCTCCTACCAATTCCTTGTTGCAATGCATGTGAAGACAAAACGCAAATAAACTTTCCGAAATGGATTATTGTTAGCATGTCTCTATAGTAACGTAATTGACTTTCAACGCCTTAAAGAGGAAGAGTACAATAGACAAATAACAGGCTACAAGTAACAATATACAGGCTGGTAATATGACATGGAATAGTCACAATGTTTAAGTTCAAATATCAGTTAAAGAACACAATAGCAAGTTGCACTATATCATACAGCTGTCTCGTCCTTCTGGGGCTCATCGGTGATGGTGACATACAAATTATAAACATAATACAGTCGAACCTCGTTATCTCGAACTCGTATAACTCGAAGACCCCGTTTAACTCGAAGTATTTCATCGGTCCCGGCCAAAACTCTTCTTAATCATATTAATAAAAACTCTGAAAACTCGAAAAACTCGGATATCCCGAAGTGAAACATAGGTCCCAACAACGTAAATCCTGCATAAAAATATCTCCTACCTCGAAGTTTCTTAAGATTCACATATTCATATATTCTTTGATTATTTGATACATATTAGACGCAGTGCTAAGTATGTATATTGATAATATCATAAAAAATGACGTTTCGGTACCATGTGACGGTCTCTGTAAGGACAACGCCATCTATAGAAAAAATGAGAATCAGTGTTACTGCAAAAAGGGCTACAGAGGAAACCCCTACGCTGGATGTACATGCGAGTCCTGGCAAATTTCCTCCGCAGAATATTTTTCGCCTTTTTCGCCATCCGTCATGAGAGCGAATGATTCATTACCGCGAACAGCAGTAAGCGATATTATAAACATAGTTATTAAACCTGAAGGGCGAAATAATCATTGGGCGAAAATGGATTTTACTGGCGAAAGCCAAAAATATGTCTGGGCGAAAGTTTCCCGGTTGCAGTAAACCAAAATATTCATTATAGCGAAAATATACGGCCATTATAAAGAGTCATGTACTTGTTTGATCGTCGATTTGTACTTTTGTATTGTAAGACACTTATCATAAACTAATCAGAAAAAAATGCATGAATTGCAAAAGTACTTTATGGTGCCTAATGACAATAGGATAGCTAATGCTAGCGAAGAGCATGTTATAGGTAAGTGTGTCATGCAAATCACACGAGTACATAATTATATATACAAACGAGAAGAACCGGGAAGTGAAAAGAACAATGTCTTCAAAATAATACTGTGATATTGACATTTTATTATATATTTGCACATCCTCTGGTTTAATTCTTCCCATATTGAGACCCAATGCGCGTTACCATTCTGGTTAATAAGAGTGATTACTATGAAATGATAGAACTTGCTGCATCTTGATTTTAAGGGAAAATATTATATCTTATATTGAGTTTGGCTAACATCCAGGCCAACAAAGGTGATTAATATAAGTTGGAATAACTTCTTTCATAATTGTTGTAAAAAAAGTTTATATATTTATATAATGCTTTAATCACTTTTGTTTGGAGTTATACTACACAGTTCTATTTTAATCACATTTAACAAAAGCTAAATTAGTCCTTCCATATTAATAATATTATGCGTTTACCAACACTCCTGTAGTATATTAATTCCACTGTCCCAGACCTATACCGGTACCCTCCTTTAATAACATTTGATTAACGCTATATCAATTATATTTTTCTTAGCACATTAGTGAGTGCAAAACTTATCACGTTTGGCGAGAATTATTCAAGTTTTTCTATTAATTTATAACCATTATTATAACCGATGAAACTGCGTTTTCTTATCACGTAGTTATTGACTATCTAAACATTTTAACATTGATATTATCAGTTGCGATTGATTTAATTAGGAGATTTTCTCCATATCACAGTGTTTCATTCACATTGGTTACTGCTATTCATTTCTTATTAATGGTGAACTTTTTGAAGTTGTGGCAAAATATATGTGGGTTATTAATTATCTACATCAAGATAATAAAATGTCATAGAAAATAAACTCGTACCTGCGCATCTAGCATATGGATCGCCAATAAGTGCAGTAACAAACATCGTTCTTGAATATGCATTAGCAACACATTTTCCTTTACATGGTACTGTAATTTGAAGGAATTGCATATTACTTAATAATATCTATGTGATATTTATATCCTTTGTTTAACCAATTAATTATACGTCATTAAACAAAAACAGTGTGATATAGGAGAAATATATCCGATATTGTCAAACTGCAAAGATATAATTTTGATTTCGACTTGTCAATTTACCACGGCATTTTAAATCTATATTCACGTGCTTGCAAGGACCTGTTATTTTATGCGAGATATGAAAATAACAATATATTAATAAAGAAATAATAATTTGTTGTACGCATCGCGATTTCATTCGCACGTCTTATTTTTTTTGTTCTGTTGTGACATTGATTTAAAACGTTTAGTTCTTAAGCGGTAGTATTTATGAAATGAAATATTGCTTTGTTCTTAACCAATGTTATGTTTGTTTGTTTGTTTGTTTGATTTGTTTAACGTCCTATTAACAGTCCCCCTGCAGGTAGGGCGTAAGAATTGTACCTGCTGCCCCCAATTGCATGATCGTAAGAGGCGACTAAATTTGGGACCTTATCTCTTCTCTCCTTTCTAAATAACTTTCTTCTTCCTAATGTCTCCCTTGACAATGCCTCACTTTTGGCCATTTGTTGAGCGTTCGCCCCTGTGAGGAAGGCTTTGGGTTCTGTCCCCTGGCCGAGACATACCAAAGTCTTTAAAAATGG
>NW_018479915.1:21499-26679 GCF_002113885.1 Mizuhopecten yessoensis | reverse complement strand
TTGTTTGTTTGTTTGATTTTGTTTAACGTCCTATTAACAGCTAAGGTCATTTAAGGACGGCCTCCCCTGGGTGCAAGATGCATGCGTGTAGTGTATGTGTGTGTATATTGGGAGGCTGCGATATGTTCGTGTTTGTCTCCTTGTGATAGCGCGAAACTGATGCCTACTTTATAGTGCTACCTCACTGAAACATTCTGCCGAAGACACCAAGCAGGACGCCCCACCCGGTCACATTATACTGACAACGGGCGAACCAGTCGTGTTCGAATGATATATTACTTTAATGTCATGGGGGAAAAGCACATACTTTGGTGCATTTCACGTAAAGTGCATGCACTGAACTCATATCAAATTGTGCCGATGTACATTGTTTATTCAACTTTACATATAACCTGGCACTTAAGTCGTTATGAATGAAATGAAAGGAAGCATCCGGAGAGGTGTATGTGATGGTACCAAGTATAATGCGATTGGTACAGGAATTCTCTGCAGGTAGGGCATAAGAATTGTACCTGCTGCCCCCAATTGCATGATCGTAAGAGGCGACTAAATTTGGGACCTTATCTCTTCTCTCCTTTCTAAATAACTTTCTTCTTCCTAATGTCTCCCTTGACAATGCCTCACTTTTGGCTATTTGTTGAGCGTTCGCCCGTGTGAGGAAGGCTTTGGGTTCTGTCCCCTAGCCGAGACATACCAAAGTCTTTAACAATGGTAGTTTCTACTCCTGCTTAACGCTCAGCAAGTTAGGAGTGGGACGACTGGTTCGCCCGTTGTCAGTATAATGTGACCGGGTGGGGCGTCCTGCTGGGTGTCTTCGGCAGTATGTTTCAGTGGGGTAGCACTATAAAGTCGGCATCAGTTCCGCGCTATCACAAGGAGACAAACACGAACAAATCGCAGCCTCCCAAAATACACGCACATACACTACACGCATGCATCTTGCACACAGGGGAGGCCGTCCTTAAATGACCTTAGCTGTTAATAGGACGTTAAACAAAATCAAACAAACAAACAAACTAAAGGAATCAGGGGAACGAGCTTGTATTATATTATGTAATATTTTATCGACATTCAATGACACGTTCACCCATAATGAATGATGATACCCCAAAATTCGTACAATCCTTGTTTTCGTTGTAATAAAAGTGTTTTTTATTTTATTTTTTATTTTGCACATAAATTTACAATGACATTGTCAAATCTCATAATTCTGTTAAGCTAAACATAATCTTCACGTCAATAGTCTTTGACGTTAATTGTCCACCGTTGAGATATGTTTTGGGATCAAATTGAATATTATTCGAGTTAATTTTTAAATGTATCATTGTATAATTTAATAGTTACTCTCTTGTTTTCAAATATTTAGAGTAAGGATACAATTTATTGTGTTAAGAAAAACTACCAAATTGATGAGTATCTTATTTTTAACATTTCAAATTCTGAAGAAGTGAAAGAATGTGTTTTCCCCAAAAATGTCATGTTCAGGAGCGACCAATATTTTCTCTAATTATATTGGCCTCTTAGCAAGCCCACAGGCAGCGGACATTTCGTCCGTAAATTAAAATTACTGTTAAAACACATGGTTGAAGTTACTTGTATAATGCAATTATGTACTTTTTAAGCAACATAGATACGATACATAAATTGTTAGTCGCTTGAATTTTATGTGATTGTACAATATATGTTAGAATAAAAAAAGAGAGACATCTACGCTAATTTCGTCATGTAGCCTAATTTTACTTACATTTACACCCTGAATAAGGGTCCCCTTTGTATCCATCATTACAGCAGCATTTAAAAGTTTGTACATCACAGTGCTTATTGGCGCCACATTTATCCCAACACGGTTCTACAAAGGAAAGGCAATCAAAGCGCAGGTCGTGAATTATTTAACATGTGATAAATTACACATTTTCTGATATACAATTACCTATGTATATGGTATTAAATGCCTATGAATTACTGCCCATTGATAGACAAGACATGATGTTGACTATACTTCATTTTGAAGAAAAAGATTTAACAAAACTTACTCTGGTAACTAGGTAATTGGAAGTTCTCAATGGCTCTCGAGTTGAATTGGTTGCTTTTTTAGAACAGATGGGGATGGATTCCACATATACAATTCAAGTAACAAAACGCGTCATTTAATATCGTTTCTCTTATACAATTGTATATGCGCATATCATTTGTGATAAAAATTGCTTGTAACGTGCAGCTGTGTAAACGTTTTATTCTTATTCCAATAAATGCATTAGACGCACCAGTGACCCGAACATCACAAAATCATGCAATATAAGTATAACGAATTCATGAGTAAATCTTTAGATAGATGCATAGTAACAATTTCAAATCACACCAAAAACGTTATACCATTACATGTGAAAGATGAATTATTTAAGAAAAGTAAAGGAAAGATTTTAAGCTAAAAACTGTCATCAGCTTACGCTGATAGCTTTTTACATTTACATTAAAAACAAGTCCTTAATATTATGTAGTTGTTTGAAAGATTAGTTGAATCATTAGTTTGTCGTGAACATAATAATGATAATCGCGGGACGTGTATTGTTGTTATGTAAATGTTATAATACATATTAATATAAAACCTTTTTTCATTGTAATCGAAAGATAATAAAGGCACAGGATACACTGGAGCAGGTTTTGGCGCATGATGCACTTGGGTAGGCTCATGATAAACAGGTACATGTTCAGGCACATGGTCAACTGTAGCAGAATAAGGTACATCGTGCACTCGAGTAGGTTCCTGATATACAGGAACGGTTTCAGACTCGTGGTGTACTTGATCAGGCGCATGATACACCGCGGAAGACGCATGAAATGCTGGTGCATGGTACGACGGAGCATAGATTGCCGATGCATGAAATGCCGGTGCATGGTTGTCTGGGCGTTAAGAGTGATGTGCAGACTCATAAACTGGAGCTGGTTTAGGTGGATCGTACACTAGTGCTGGCTCAAAATGCACTGCAGTAACTGAATAAAACATAATACAGACAACACAATAATTGGGTATATGTTGATGCAAACCGGATTTAAAATTGAACATTATATGCATGAACTAATATAAATATAAGATGATGAAAAATTTATATTAAGTTGCATTAAAACGTGTAATCTCGGAGTCTTTTAATACCGTGTACAACGTATTACGTTCAATATTTTTAAAGATATAAGTCATCAGTTGTTATCCACTTAGTACACTGATCAAATGAACGTATTGAAACCATAAAATGATTGAAAAGTAAACGTCATTTTACACTATAATAACACTATTTTCCGTCCCCGTTGCCGTTTTGTCCACCATTGCTATTCGGTTCATGGTTTTTTTAGGAAAATCTAACATTAGCACGGTAATGGTGAGCAGTGTTTTGCAAAAAAAGATCCTAAGAATTATTGTAGTTATGACATAAAAGCAATACCTCTCAGACTGCACTAGGTTTTGAGCAAATTCATATGTTTCAGTCAATTAAAGCCCTCGTGAAATATATCCATACATGCAATGCAAGTGTCACATACACATTTTCCATGGACACAATGAGCGTGGACTAAGAAAGTAACACTCCTGCTGTTACCCACTGCATACAGCTGAGAGGCGACTAATGAGTGAACCCCCTGCACAATTGGGGATTTGCTTTTGTGCCTTTTATTTGGGGAAAAAAACCCCGACCAAAATAAATATGCTACACCAATTGCAATGTCAACGAACTTAATATTTCTCGCAACATTTTTTTGGCTTTAATGTTGACCGTTTGCCAAGGTGAGGAAGGCAATGGGTTCTGTCCCCAGGCCGTAACATACATTCCTTAAAATGGTAGTTGTGATTCCCTGCTAAACGTTCAACGTTCAATAGTAACAACTGGTTCAGCCGTTGTCAGTATTTTGTGACCGGGCGGAATGTTGTGCTGGGTGCCTTCGGCATGGTATTTCAGTTAGATAGCACTATAAAGTCGGCATCAGATCCGTTCTATCGTAAGGAGGAAAATACTCAAACATACCCTGCATCCAGCACACATACACACATGCACGCATTCACAACACACATGACGACACGTTCTTAAATTGCCTTGGTGTTTAGAGGATGTTCAACAAAATAAAACCAAACAAAACTAACAATAGACAATATAATTATCCCCCATTAGACAGAAATATCACTCTTCCGGAGAGGAATAATAGAATATATCGCTACTAGTTGTGTAAGATAGAGAAATCTCAACCCTCGGACTAAGATTTTTTGTCCAGAACGAGGCTTGCCGAGTTCTTGACAAAAATTCTTAGTCCGAGGGTTGAGATTTCTCGATCTTACACAACCAGTAGCGATTGATTATTTTTCTCCCATATCTAACAGTATTTTAATGTGAAATAAAGGTAAACATGGACCCAAAACACATACAGGCAATTTGGTGTATTAATATACATATAGGTACTATTTTCTCCCCAACTTCATGTTGTCTGCTGAAACTGTGAAAGTACAACTTCTGTTGTTGACAACATCATGGAAAAAGTGTTTAAACTTGCAGACAGAGTCACATTAGGAGCAAATGGGTCAAAAGGGAAAATTGTGGACATTGTAAAACCTTTTGGAACTTATATAATGTACAAAATTCAGCTGTTCCAGGATGGTAAAATAGTAACTGCTGCCAAACATGAACTTGTGAAAGGCATGCCAGATTAAGAGTTTGGCTTTTTGTTTGATGAACCCATGCACATGGATGCAACTGAGTCTGAATTCAGTACAAATGAAAATGTGTGTGTGCCCCAACTACCTCTCATCCCCCAAAAAGCGACTGCTGTACGAGCCCCTCCAAAAACTGCCTCCTGTACTATGACAAGATTTGTGTCGGTCGATGATGACGAGGTTGACAAATTTGTTCACAACAATGAGAACAACAATACTAGGAAAAAAACATTGTGTCACATGAAATTATTAAAAACATTTCTGTCTGAAAATGGAGAAATGAGGGAAACCAACAATATACCTCCAATGGAACTGGATACACATTTGTCCAAATTCATGATAGGCGTCCGGCAAAAAAATGGTAACAATTATCAACCAAGTGTTTTACGAGGGATGCTGGGGTCCTTTGAGCGATATCTCAAAAGACACAGGTATGGCACTAGTCTCGTCTCAGGATATGAATTTTCCAAAACACGTGAAGTAATGC